>NC_084750.1:14535285-14540285 GCF_033978785.1 Entelurus aequoreus | reverse complement strand
TGTCAGTTTTCAAACAATGTCTGAAAATATACACTGCATTTTTGTCCAAATATTGGGAAGTTGTTTAAGTTTATTAATATTCCGGTTGCAAGTAATAACCTGTGATTAATCATGATTAATCCAAATTTAAAAGTCGGATTCATCTGATTTAAATAAATTATTCAATTGACAGCACTAATATTGATCTTTAAATGTGTCACTTCTCAAACATTCTCTGAAATATACACTGCATTTTTGCATAAATATTGGCGTCTTTTTGAAGTTATTTTAAATGACATTGCACTTAATAATAACCTGTGATTAATCATGATGAATCCAAATTCAAATGTGTGATTAATCTGAATTTTTTTAATGAAAAAATTTATGATTTGACAGCACTTATATTAGTTTTTAAATGTGTCACACATATGCAATATACAGTGCATAGGAAATATGTGTTGGATTGATTCATCTGATTTAAAGACAATTAATCATTTGACAGCACTAATATTAATTTTTAAATGTGTCACTTTTCAAACAATCTCTGAAAATTTACAGTGCAATTTTTGTTCAAATATTGGGAATTTTTTAAAGTTTATTAAAATTCTAGTTGCAAGTAATAATCTGTGATTAATCATGATTAATCCAAATTCAAAAGTCTGATTCATCTGATTTAAAGAAATTATTCAATTGACAGCACTAATATTGATCTTTAAATGTGTCACTTTTCAAACATTCTCTGAAATATACACTGCATTTTTGCATAAATATTGGTGTCTTTTTGAAGTTATTTTAAATTATGTTGCAATTAATATTAACCTGTGATTAATCATGATGAATCCAAATTCAAATGTGTGATTAATCTGAATTTTTTTAATTAAAAAATGTATGATTTGACAGCACTTATATTAGTTTTTAAATGTGTCACACATATGCAATATACAGTGCATAGGAAATATGTGTTGGATTGATTCATCTGATTTAAATAAAATTAATAATTTGACAGCAGTAATAATCATCTTTAAAGGTGTCACTTTTTAAACAATCTCTGAAAATTTACAGTGCAATTTTTGTCCAAATATTGGGAAGTTTTTTAAGTTTATTAAAATTCTAGTTGCAAGTAATAACCTGTGATTAATCATGATTAATCCAAACTCAAAAGTCTGATTCATCAGATTTAAAGAAATGATTCAATTGACAGCACTAATATTGATCTTTAAATGTGTCACTTCTCAAACATTCTCTGAAATATACACTGCATTTTTGCATAAATATTGGTGTCTTTTTGAAGTTATTTTAAATGATGTTGCAATTAATAATAACCTGTGATTAATCATGATGAATCCAAATTCAAATGTGTGATTAATCTGAATTTTTTTAATGAAAAAATGTATGATTTGACAGCACTTATATTAGTTTTTAAATGTGTCACACATATGCAATATACATATGTTGTTGAGTGTCGGTGCTGTCTAGAGCTCGGCAGAGTAACCGTGTAATACTCTTCCATATCAGTAGGTGGCAGCAGGTAGCTAATTGCTTTGTAGATGTCGGAAACAGCGGGAGGCAGTGTGCAGGTAAAAAGGTATTTAATGCTTAAACCAAAATTTAAAAAAAAGGTGAGTGCCCCTAAGAAAAGGCATTGAAGCTTAGGGAAGGCTATGCAGAACCAAACTAAAACTGAACTGGCTACTAAGTAAACAAAAACAGAATGCTGGACGACAGCAAAGACTTACTTTGGAGCAAAGACGACGTCCACAATGTACATCCGAACATGACATGACAATCAACAATGTCCCCACAAAGAAGGATAAAAACAACTGAAATATTCTCGATTGCTAAAACAAAGTAGATGCGGGAAATATCGCTGAAACTGCTACAGGAAAATACCAAAAAAAGAGAAAAAGCCACCAAAATAGGAGCGCAAGACAAGAAGTAAAACACTACACACAGGAAAACAGCAAAAAAGTCCAAATAAGTCAGGGTGTGATGTGACAGGTGGTGACAGTACACCTACTTTGAGACAAGAGCTACATTGATGCATGCTTGGTTATTGTTTAAAGTCATATCCAACAATTGCGACAACGACTTTTTACTGTCAACTGAGTTTAGTTTTTTAATGATGTTTGCTGGTGGTGTGCCTCCGCATTTTTCTAACGCGAAAAATGTGCCTCGGCTCAAAAAAGTTTGAAAAACACTGACCTAGCTCATTGACTTTGACACAACTGGGGCCGTACTTATCAAGCTTCTTAGAGTGCCATTTTACACTTAAGTCCTGAGAATTTGCGAAATTTAGTCCTACTCTCAAACTTAAGAATAAAAGCTTTTTATCAACGTTCTTAAGTCTAAGAATCACTCCTACTCTCCACGATATTTAAGAGACCTTCAGAGGTGTCTTAAGTGGTTAGGAGTTGCCAGCAGGGGATGGCACTGAGGCGAGAGAGACGTGCGCCAACGTTCAGGGAACGGAACAATGTTGTTGTTTTTTTTGATGACGAGCAGCTGATCAAACGGTATCGTTTAGACAGAGCGGATATTATTTTTGTCACAGATTTAATACTTTTCGATTCCTTGTTGATTTCTGCATGTGTCTGCAGTGGGATAGTATATATAGAGCCACCCACACCAGTTTCAAATTAGTTGCCTAATTAATGAATTGGAAAGAAAATGTTATGACAGTAGCGTATGTGTGTGGCCGTGAGGTGAGTGACGTCAGTGAGTGTGTGGGCGATAGAAGAGAGGGAGCGGTAGCGTGAGTGCCGGCGGGGACTAGTTTGTTTTGTATTATTTTGTAGTTTATTGTCAAAATATACACTCCCATTGTCCACTTAAATATTTACAAGATATTTCTTTATTCTTAGACAACGGATTCCCTTCCGTGATTGGTCATTTCTATGGACACAGAAATGACGTCACCTAAAATTCCGTTTACGGCACATAGTAATGTCGTAATTCAGCTCTGAGTGTGACACTTAAGATTCAGTCCTACACTTCGCTGAAAGTGTGAGTAAGACGCTTGATAACTAACTTTTAAGTGCAGCTTTCAGCGAAGAATTTATTTACTCTTAAGTCAACTCTTAGCAGACTTCTTAGGAGTAATTCTAAGAAGCTTGATAAGTACGGCCCCTGATCTACAAAGATACAAAGAATTGCTATTGCGCCATCCAGTGGACACATTTAGAACAGCTGTTTCTTTCATTCAAAAATTTCAGTTGAACTTTTATACTTAGCCAACTCATCCCGCAGGCCCTGATAAAACCTGTTCTCGGGCCTGATCAGGCCCTCGGGCCGTACGTTTGACACCCCTGGTCTAATGACTTACCTTTTTCAGGTTACTGGTGTGAGACACGGGTCGAAGTGGGGTGACTCGGGGTTCCACAGCAGCCTGTCTTGCCAACAACGGTGGGTTGTTCCACGACTCGGTGCCTCGCTCGCACAGCTGAGAGGCCAAGTTGCACTGGAACCCCGGTGGGCAGCAGTTGGCCAAGTCGGGGCAACACACAGCCTGGAAAATCCAACGGAATGAGGCGGCGACGCTTTCACACGACTTGATGTGTGAACTCACTTTGGGGTAAGGACAGCAGCTGTACCCCTGCTCCGTCTGGCAGCAGGTTGCATGGTCGGAGCAGACGCTTCCGTCAGGACATGGAACTTTACAGGAGACCAAGGCCGCAAATGAGATCCACACACTGAACCGCAGCATCTGGAGGACAATGAGTGATGTTTAGTGATACAATCTGTCAACTTGCAATACTCACTTTGTCTCTTCCCGCGTCTACAGGTTCTCCGGCCAGCGAAACAGCACACTTCTGTATGTGTCGGATCAAAACGTCGCACTTCACCGAATGTAACGTCACACCCTCTGCATCCTGTGACTGTACTGTACTGTCGGCTATTGAGCAAGCAGACATGGAGGTTTCACTTCAGGCTTCACTTCCATGTTGCTTTAATAATGTCACTTCCTTCTTGCTACGAGTAAACATTGTAAGTCAAAAGAAGCAATATTTGGTGCATATAAACATTCAACAACAAAAATATTTTTTTATAACACCTTTAAGTGAGGATAATTCTGTAAATGAACATTTCTGAAATTGAAATATTAACTTGTGCATAATAATGCTTGTGATTAAATCACTTCCAAAAATGTGTCCTCAGAAAATAAAATGTATGGTAACACTTTAGTATAGGGAACACATATTCACCATTAATTAGTTGCGTATTAACATGAGAATTAGTAACATATTGGCTCTTAATTAGTCGTTATTAATGCCTTATTCTGCATGGCCTTATTATACAGCCAGTAAGCCATTAACTAAGAGTCAATTAGTTGCTTATTAACATGCAAATTAGTAACATATTGGCTCTTAATTAGTCATTGTCAATGTCACATGGCTTACTCACTAAGCCATGTGACATTGCCAATCATTTTAATAACTATTATGCTGACAAGGTATCTTAATTAAGGCATGGTATGCATATATCCAATAACAACAAATCAGCTGACCTCATTAGGAATATTATAATGGATAATAAGGACTGTGAATTCAATTTTCATCAGGTTGAAGTCAGTGAGGTTGAGAGGTTACTACACTCTCTTCCGGACAACAAAGTAGCTGGTGTAGACAACCTGGATAGTAAATTACTGAAAATGACTGCTGGTATCATATCAGTGCCTGTTTGTCATATTTTTAATAAATGTTTACAAGTGGGCCTGTGTCCAAATATATGGAAGGTGGCTAAGGTTACTCCTCTACATAAGGATACCAAATTGGCTTTCAATGAGGGCAATTCTAGACCAATAAGCATCCTACCTGGGTTATGTAAAATACTGGAGAAATGTGTGTATGCACAAATTCAAGCTTACTTTCAATCAAATGGGCTAGCAACTGATTCTCAACATGCATATAGAACGGGCCACTCTACGTCCACGGCTCTTATACAAATGACGGACGATTGGCTTTATTCTATAGATAATTCTATGTTGGTTGGAGCTGTGCTGTTAGATTTTAGTGCTGCATTTG
>NC_084750.1:14440285-14530285 GCF_033978785.1 Entelurus aequoreus | reverse complement strand
TTATTTATCTTATTTTATTTGATTCATTTTTTAAAAAAGTACCTTATCTTCACCATACCTGGTTGTCCAAATTAGGCATAATAATGTGTTAATTCCACGACTGTATATATCGGTTGATATCGGTATCGGTTGATATCGGTAATTAAAGAGTTGGACAATATCTGCATATCGGATATCGGCAAAAAGCCATTATCGGACATCCCTAATTGTGATGACTTGCATTGATTGGAATCAGACAGTAGTGATGATTAAAAAAATGTCCTCCTTTCTGTCCAATACCACATGAAAGTGTTTGCTTTTTTTGGCATCTTATTTGCCCAGCTTCCATACTCCTGTCGGTCATTTTTTCTTAACAATGATGTGGCAGCAGCCAGCGTCATCTCATAAGACCCTCTGGTGCCGTGTGTTGGAATAATTGTTTCTAAATTATCACAAAAAACTTTGTGTTACATTGAGTTCTGTCAAGTAAGAAGGCAAAAGCTGTCTTTGAAACCTACCAAGAAGACGGCTCGTAAAACTCCACTGTGTAAGGGGGAGAGCCACGTGAAGGGTTTTCTGTTTTCTCTTATGTATGGTAATCAACAGAAGGATGTTGTTCTGGCCCAAGGACTTCAAAGCGGAGAGATGACAGGATCTGCCCAATTTCCAGACGAACTCTATTTGAACTTTTTTACGAACTCTTTTTGAACTGACCTTTTCTGTGAATTGTTTACAGCCTTTTTTGTGAATGTTTTGCGACCTTTGAAAACAGCTGTGGCCATGTGGTCGGGGAGGGTCCAAAATAAAAGAAGGAGGCATACAATCTTTTGGCAGAGCGTGCTGGAGATTGTGTCACGTTCTGGGCGCATGTTGATGCGGGATTTTTGCTCTCCCAAGATGCAAAGGACGAAAACCGGACAGGACTTGCAGGTAACGACATGATTTAATTATACAATAACACAAAACTGGTACCAAAACAGAAAACAAACCGACAGGACGAGGTGCCGAGCGTACCGGAAGCTAAGGCTAACACTTAGCACAGATTGTGACTACTAGCAGGAGCTAGGAAACTAGAACAAACCTACGTGGGCAGTCGCGGGATGCAAAACAAAGAAGCCAGACCGACTGACAGAGAAGGCAGGCTTTAAATAATAATGTCAATGATGACCAACAGGTGCGTGTCGGGAACCCCAGCGGCAGGTGAACGTAATAAGTTACTATGGTAACCAACTAAGAGGTGCATAAACAGGAACTAGAATGGGGCCAAGACTAACAGAAAAACACAAGTGACTTGAAAACGTAAACAGAAATATGATCCGGGCAGCGGATCATAACAGATTGTAGAAGGATACAATGTCCGGGCGACTCTCCTCAATATATTGAGTCCAAATTGAATTCTGTCTCTGTTTAATTCTTTGCCTCTTGTCTTGTTTAATAGATGTCATCAGTGTTTGAACCTGACACCGTGAATGTCAATCAAGTGACATCTTGGTGAAGATTGATGATCGCTCATTTTTACGTAGGTCTATTTCTTTAATGCCTGGCTGGTGATCGACTGACACACCCTCCACCATCGACCGGTAGCTCGCAATCGACGTAATTGACACCCCTAATTTAGATGAAGAATTACTCATAAAGGGTTTAAAAAAAAAGAAGAAAAAGTAAAAGCCTACAGTGTCTATTTGTGTCTTACTTGCCATCTCCTCGTCTAAGTTGAATGTCACAGATGACCAACTTCTCAGTTTACGACTACATCCTTCTACTATAAAAGGTGAGAGGCATGATTTGTAATCTAGAATTAACATTTACCATGCCTGGCTGGCGATGCGACCGACGTAATGGGCACCCCTGCTTTAACTGCTCTACTCTGGAGAAATACACATTAAGGTCATCCCTTAGTGACTGCACTGGTGGCTACAACATGAGTTTATTCACGAGGGTTCATACATTGCACTGCTGTGCCACGACAAACGGAAGTGTGTTTTATCTTACAGGTCCAACTTCAATATGAGGCTGGCGTGACATCGAGGTTTCAGCATACGGAGCAACTGGGAAGAAGGAAGCAGCAGCAGCTACTGGAGGAAGCAAAGTGAAACTGCTCAAAAAAAGGGATAGTTCAGTCAGTAGGAACATCCGTGGCACATGCACTCAAAAGTCTAAAAAAGATATGCACATGATTCAGCGAGGAGTTGCCACTGATTTAACCCTACTGTGCCTGGTGTCCAAAATGTGGTGTCAAAAAAACAAAAACAACGTTGCACAGCTAGTCCGCCTCAGAGTTGGACTGAGACACCGCCTTCCTCTTCTTTTTGCCGCTGTGCTTCTTGTGCTTCTTTTTCCTCTTCTTCCTGGATTTGTCCTGTGGGTTCACAACGAGGTGTCAACTGAAGCAGATTGTTTCAATCTTGAGTCGACGGGATTCAAAAGGTCTTACTGGGATTTTCTCCTTTTCCTCGCTACTTCTCTTTTTCTTCTTGGCTTCCGCCTGGCACAGAAAAATGAAACCACACAAACGAGGAAGTCGTGCAATGCAGCAACATTAAAACAAAAAGCAGCTGGAATTCACAAGAATTGAAACTTAAAGGCCTACTGAAACCCACTACTACCGACCACGCAGTCTGATAGTTTATAAATCAATGATGAAATCTTAACATTATAACACATGCCAATACGGCCGGGTTAACTTATAAAGTGACATTTTAAATTTGCCGCTAAACTTCCGGTTCGAAACGCCTCTGAGGATGACGTATGCGCGTGACGTAAACCGGCGAACACGGGTATGCCTTCCACATTGAAGCCAATACGAAAAAGCTCTGTTTTCATTTCATAATTCCACAGTATTCTGGACATCTGTGTTCGTGAATCTGTTTCAATCATGTTCATTGCATTATGGAGAAGGAAGCCGAGCAAGCAAAGAAGAAAGTTGTCGGTGCGAAATGGACGTATTTTTCGAACGTAGTCAGCCACAACAGTACACAGCCGGCGCTTCTTTGTTTACATTCCCGAAAGATGCAGTCAAGATGGAAGAACTCGGATAACAGAGACTCTAACCAGGAGGACTTTTGACTTGGATACACAGACGCCTGTAGAGAACTGGGACAACACAGACTCTTACCAGGATTACTTTGATTTGGATGACAAAGACGCAGACGTGCTACTGTGAGTATGCAGCTTTGGCTTTTTTTGCGTATGTACGTAACTTTTTTAAAATATATAAGCTTTATGAACCTTGGGTTAGGTGAACGGTCTTTTGGGCTGAGTGATTGTGTGTGTTGATCATGTGTTTGAATTGTATTGGCATGTTCTATGGAGCTAGGAGCTAGCAGAGGAGCTAGGAGCTAGCATAACACGTACCGTACCGTACGTGCGCGTCACGTACGTAACTTTTTAAAAATATATAAGCTTTATGAACCTTGGGTTAGGTGAACGGTCTTTTGGGCTGAGTGATTGTGTGTGTTGATCAGGTATTTGAATTGTATTGGCGTGTTCTATGGAGCTAGGAGCTAGCAGAGGAGCTAGGAGCTAGCATAACAAACACGCAGGTGTTATTATGCAGGATTAATTTGTGGCATATTAAATATAAGCCTGGTTGTGTTGTGGCTAATAGAATATATATATGTCTTGTGTTTATTTACTGTTGTAGTCATTCCCAGCTGAATATCAGGTACCGTGAGTATGCAGCCTTGGCTGCTAAACATTCGATAACTTGACCGTATGTGCGCGTCACGTACGTAACTTTTTAAAAATATATAAGCTTTATGAACCTTGGGTTAGGTAAACGGTCTTTTGGGCTGAGTGATTGTGTGTGTTGATCAGGTGTTTGAATTGTATTGGCGTGTTCTATGGAGCTAGGAGCCAGCAGAGGAGCTAGGAGCTAGCATAACAAACACGCAGGTGTTTTTATGCAGGATTAATTTGTGGCATATTAAATATAAGCCTGGTTGTGTTGTGGCTAATAGAGTATATATATGTCTTGTGTTTATTTACTGTTGTAGTCATTCCCAGCTGAATATCAGGTCACCCCCGGCTCTCACAGCATCTTCCCTATCTGAATAGCTTCAACTCCCCACTAGTCCTTCACTTGCACTTTACTCATCCACAAATCTTTCATCCTCGCTCAAATTAATGGGGAAATTGTCGCTTTCTCGGTCCGAATCTCTCTCACTTCATGCGGCCATCATTGTAAACAATAGGGAACTTTGCGTATATGTTCAACTGACTACGTCACGCTACTTCCGGTAGGTGCAAGCCTTTTTTTTTTATCAGATACCAAAAGTTGCAATCTTTATCGTCGTTGTTCTATACTAAATCCTTTCAGCAAAAATATGGCAATATCGCGAAATGATCAAGTATGACACATAGAATAGATCTGCTATCCCCGTTTAAATAAAAACAATTCATTTCAGTAGGCCTTTAAATTGCTGTCCCCGTTAAAAAAAAACGAATGACTTACAAATTCTTCTCCTGCCGACTCTGCAGAAGACTTGGAGGAGGAGTCTTTGCGCTCGGTTTTTGTTTTCCTGCGATGGTTCTTGCCGTCCTATGCAACACAACATTCAGCACCTTTGCCAAAGAAGAACCAACTTCAAATGGACCTGCATAAAATGTAAACACTTTACCTTCTCGTTATCACCCTCCTCCTTCATTCTCTTCTTTTTCTTCTTGGAGGAAAAAAAAACAAAAAAACAACTTGACAGCCTGTTGCTCTTTTCATGAACAAATACACGTCAGTCTTTACCATAATAATAATAATAGATTATTTACATTGAACAAACAACCTCAAAGTGCTACAGTGTATTAAACAAATAAAATAAAAAGATAACAAAAATAAATAAAAACTAGAACTAGCACGCATACATCTAAAAAAAGGCTTTTATAAAAAGAAGGGCTTTAAGTAGAGATGTCCGATAATATCGGTCTGCCGATATTATCGGCCGATAAATGCGTTAAAATGTAATATCGGAAATTATCGGTATCGGTTTTTTATTATCAGTATAGGGTTTTATTTATTTATTTATTTTTTATTAAATCCACATAAAAAACACAAGATACACTTACAATTAGTGCACCAACCCAAAAAACCTCCCTCCCCCATTTACACTCATTCACACAAAAGGGTTGTTTCTTTCTGTTATCAATATTCTGGTTCCTACATTATATATCAATATATATCAATACAGTCTGCAAGGGATACAGTCCGTAAGCACACATGATTGTGCGTGCTGCTGGTCCACTAATAATACTAACCTTTAACAGTTAATTTTACACATTTTCATTAATTACTAGTTTCTATGTAACTGTTTTTATATTGTTTTACTTTCTTTTTATTCAAGAAAATGTTTTTAATTTATTTATCTTATTTTATTTTATTCATTTTTTTAAAAAGTACCTTATCTTCACCATACCTGGTTGTCCAAATTAGGCATAATAATGTCTTAATTCCACGACTGTATATATATCGGTTGATATCGGTATCGGTTGATATCGGTATCTGTAATTAAAGAGTTGGACAATATCAGCATATCGGATATCGGCAAAAAGCCATTATCGGACATCTCTAGTTTTAAGCCTTTTTTTTTAAAGCATCCACAGTCTGTGGTGCCCTCAGGTGGTCAGGGAGAGCGTTCCACAGACTGGGAGCGGCGGAGCAGAAAGCCCGGTCTCCCATACATTCATTTATTTGTGGCGGCCCACCATGAATACATTTGGACCGCAGCTAATACATTTATTTACCCTCGCTCACAAACACGTTCCGTAAAGTAGTCGCATTCCAAAATGGAATAAACTAATTCTTGTCCTCAAGTTCCACACACAGTACCCCATAATTTTAAATTTTTGCAAATTTATTAAAAAATAACAAAACTAATAAATCACATGTACAGGCCAAAAGTTTGGACACACCTTCTCATTCACAACACAACTGATGGTCCCAACCCCATTGACAAAGCAAGAAATTCCACTATCCACCCTGATAAGGCATACCTGTAAAGTGAAAACCATTTTAGGTGACTACCTCTTGAAGCTCGTGGAGAGAATGCCAAGAGTGTGCAAAGCAGTAATCAGAGCAAAGGGTGGGGAGATTTGGACAATGTGCTAATTGTTATGCTTTAAGTTACAAGCTAACATTTGAGTTACAAGCGTCCCTGCCATTAGTCACAGTGAACCCCTTAAGATTTGCCCAACACATCTGGACAGTGCTGAGAAGAAGTGACTGATATTCATTGAATTAAAGAAAGAAATGGTCAAAAACATAATCGAGCATGTAGATGGGTAACTGTGTTGTTTTTGGGGCCGAGCACCTATTGAATTGATTTTTAGTCATTTCTAATGGGCGACGCTGATTTGAGACACAAGTGAGTTAGGAGCTCCCTCACAGAACCAATTAAGCTTGTAAGTTGAGGTACTACCGTATTTTCCGCACTATAAGGCGCACCTAAAAACCTCCAATTTTCTCAAAAGCTGACAGTGCGCCTTATAATCCGGCGCCTTATATATGGACCAATATTGAGCCACAACAGGTCTCGCAACTACGAGATGCATAAAGTAACCCCAGCCTCTACTGTAGCGTCTATTCCAGGGGTCACCAACGCGGTGCCCACGGCCACCAGGTAGCCCGTAAGGACCAGATGAGTAGCCCGCCGGCCTGTTCTAAAAATAGCTCAAATAGCAGCACTTACCAGTGAGCTGCCTCTATTTTTTAAATTGTATTTATTTACTAGCAAGCTGGTCTCGCTTTGCCCAACATTTTTAATTCTAAGAGAGACAAAACTCAAATGGAATTTGAAAATCCAAGAAAATATTTTAAAGACTTGGTCTTCACTTGTTGAAATAAATTCATGAATTTTTTGACTTTGCTTCTTATAACTTTCAGAAAGACAGTTTTAGAGAAAAAATACAACCTTAAAAATGATTTTAGGATTTTTAAACACATATACCTTTTTACCTTTTAAATTCCTTCCTCTTCTTTCCTGACAATTTAAATCAATGTTCAAGTAAAAACACATTTTTATTGTAAAGAATAATAAATACATTTTAATTTAATTTTTCATTTTAGCTTCTGTTTTTTCGACGAAGAATATTTGTGAAATATTTCTTCAAACTTATTATGATTAAAATTCAAAAACATTATTCTGGCAAATCTAGAAAATCTGTAGAATCAAATTTAAATCTTATTTAAAAGTCTTTTGAATTTCTTTTAACATTTTTGTTCTGGCAAATCTAGAAGAAATAATGATTTGTCTTTGTTAGAAATATAGCTTGGTCCAATTTGTTATATATTCTAACTAAGTGTAGATTGGATTTTAACCTATTTAATCAAAATTCTAAAATTGTCTTAATCAGGAAAAATTACTAATGATGTTCCATAAATTATTTTTGTAAGTTTTTCTCTTCTTTTTTTCGGTTGAATTTTGAATTTTAAAGAGTCGAAATAGAACATAAACTATGTTTCAAAATTTAATTGTCATTTTGTTCGTGTTTTCTCCTCTTTTAAACCGTTCAATTAAGTGTAAACATCATTAATTATTAATAATAACATAGAGTTAAAGGTAAATTGAGCAAATTGGCTATTTCTGGCAATTTATTTAAGTGTGTATCAAACTGGTAGCCCTTCGCATTAATCAGTACCCAAGAAGTAGCTCTTGGTTTCAAAAAGGTTGGTGACCCCTGGTCTATTCTATGCGCCTTATAATGCGGTGCGCCTTATATATGAACAAAGTTTTAAAATAGGCCATTCATTGAAGGTGCGCTTTATAATCCGGTGCGCCTTATAGTGCGGAAAAGACGGTACCTTATTCTCTTCTCAGTGAGCAGTGGCTTCAAATGTATTTTCTATAGGGCTGTCAAAGTTAAGGTACGCAATTAATCACGTAAAATGATGGCATTAATCATGTATAAACGCAGTTTTGACCGCACATGCGTATGGTTGGTTACCTGAAAGGCGTCGCCGGGACTTTAGATAAGACCGTTACCAAATTCTGAACAAATAAATGAAACATGAAAACAAAAAAATCATGTATGACATTCTGACAGTAAAAAAGCATTTGTCAAAATATTGGGGTCTTTTTTCAGGTTAATTTAAATTATGCAAGCAAGTAATTAATTAAATAATCAAAATTAAATCGTGTGATTAATCGGATTATAAAAATGTTTTGTTTGTCGGCAATAATTACTTAACAGTTTTTGTTTTGCTTTTCATGTTTTAAGCCTATTTTTTGCCTCTCCCACGGAGATGATTAAAAAAAAACCTGCACATGTTTAATGCCAATTATGTAAATAAGACCATGACATCACCCCCACAGGTGGATTACAGTTCTATGGGAAACATTGAGGTATTATTTTTTTTATTTTTTTTTTACAGACCTTTCTTTCTGGCTCCGATTCTGCTTCAGAGTCATCTGACGCTCTCCTGGCCGACGACCTCTTCCTTTTACGTTTTTTCTTCACCGGCTTCTTTTCGTCCTGTACAAAAACACACAAACAAAATGTTCAGATGTGGAGAGTATTCACAGTTGTGAAGTTTCCCATCAATATCTTGTTTTCTTTCAATCATTGACACTTTTTCCATTTTAGTGCAAAAATCTCATGATATAAATAAAGACTGCCTGACCCCAAAATGTTTAGCACCTCGACCAAACTAAGCGAATATGTAAGAGCCTCCCATTGGATGAACTGTGGCGAACTGCTGGTTATTTCACCCTAACTAGTGCAGTGTGTAGATTGTCATTTGTTAAACCACCATGTGGGGAATACACATTTTGTGTGAGAATGACAAAACATTTTAGGAGAGATTGCTGAAACTTCTACAATCGGTTTAACAACTGCCAAATGTATTGTTACGAAGTGAAAGCAACTTTGCCCAAAATACAAGATCTTGGCCAAAAATGTATTCAACTCTTGCTAAAAGTAAACATTGTGACATCGCAGAAACCTGTGGAAATGCTGCTATAATGAAAGCTAAAGACAACAAGCAAAGGATGTACCGATCGATCGGCCACTAATCAGTATCGGACAATTTTCATGAAAGAGTACATTGTCGATTAATGCAATTCAATGCCGATCACAAACACCGATCCCTTCTGGATGCCACTGCATTGATTTCTAGGCCCCAAGCTGACTGGCAGCTAACTGTATCTCATACACCACAGGGGTCAAACTCAAGGCCCGGCCAGCCACATCAATTTGTGTGGCCCCTGAAAGCGTGGGAATAATATGTGCAAATAAAGTACCTTAACTTTTCTTAATAAATGCCATCCATCCATTTTCTACTGCTTATTCCCTTCGGGTTCGCGGGGGGCGTTGGAGCCTATCTCAGCTACAATCGGCGGAAGGCGGGGTACACCCAGGACAAGTCGCCACCTCATCACAGGGCCAACACAGATAGACAGACAACATTCACACTCACATTCACACACCAGGGCCAATTTAGTGATGCCAATCAACCTATCCCCAGGTGCATGTCTTTGGAGGTGGGAGGAAGCCGAATTACAAAAATAAATGTACTGCGTACAATTACATATATTTACACTTTAATCACCTCTAATAATGAAACAAAATATTATATCATTTCAAAACAATGTTATTGTTCAAATAAAGGTAACTACTTAAATGTGTGCTTGACTTATGATTTTAAAGCAAGTAATCCAACAAACTGTTCATGTAAAAATTTAACAGTAAATTGTTTTACTGTTAAATTGACTACTCAGTGGCCTAGTGGTTAGAGTGTCCGCCCTGAGGTGGGTAGGTTGTGAGTTCAAACCCCGGCCGAGTCATACCAAAGACTATACAAGTGGGAGCCATTACCTCCCTGCTTGGCACTCAGCATCAAGGGTTGGAATTGGGGGTTAAATCACCAAAAATGATTCCCGGGCGCGACCACCGCTGCTGCCCACTGCTCCCCTCACCTCCCAGGGGGTGATCAAGGGTTATGGGTCAAATGCAGAGAATAATTTCTTCACACCTAGTGTGTACACGTGTGACAATCATTGCTACTTTAACTTTAACAGTAAAATCCACTTTCAATATAGAGTAATAATAAACTATAAAACACAAGAACCGTACATTTTACAGTATAAAAAACTGGCATTAATTTTTACGTAAAAAAAAACAGTGGTACCGTTTTTCCATTTAATTTAATTTTGTGTATTTTTTTAATTTTATATGCTGTAAAAAAAAACAAAAAATGCGAATGTTACAGTATTGTGGCGACTGAGCTGACAGTTTTATACAGTACAATATAGAGATTTGGTTTTGTACAGCGTATGTAAAAAAAAGACAGATAATTATTCATGTTTTATATATACACATTTATATTCATACAGTATATTATCCCTTCTGTTGCTAGATATCTCGAGATGTACGTTGTAATATGTATACCGTATTTTCCGCACCATAAGCCGCACCTAAAAAACAAAATTTTTCTCAAAAGCTGACAGTGCGGCTTATATATGGATTAATATTAATATTTATTTTCATAAAGTTTAGGTCTCGCAACTACGGTAAACAGCCGCCATCTTTTTTCCCCGTAGAAGAGGAAGCGCTTCTTCTTCTACGGTAAGCAACCGCCCCCATAGAAGAGGAAGCGCTTCTTCTTCTACGGTAAGCAACCGCCAAGGTGAGCACCCGCCCCCGTAGAAGAAGAAGCGCGCGGATATTACGTTTCATTTCATTTGTGTGTTTCTGTAAAGACCACAAATGTCTCCTACCAAGAGACACGCGTACAAGGTTCCACTGACTTTTGATATTCCTGTGAACCGCACTGTGGATACAACGGGAGCACATACGGTGAATATTCGCACCACAGGGAATGAGAAGTCGTCCTTCACCGTGGTTCTAGCTTGCCATGCTAACGGCCAGAAACTTCCACCCATGGTGATATTCAAAAGGAAGACCTTGCCAAAAGAGAACTTTCCAGCCGGCGTCATCATAAAAGCTAACTGGAAGGGATGGATGGATGAAGAAAAAATGAGCGAAGAGACTGGGTGACTTTTTCCACGCAGCTCTGTTCCCTGTTGATCTATGACTGCATGCGCGTCCACATCACAGATGGTGTCAAAAAACAAGTGAAGCACACCGAAGAAGAAGAATTCGAGGGATTTGTGGATGAGTAATAACTTCAGAAAGTGAGCTTTAAATGTTTATTTTGTGTGAGCAACGTTGAGTTATTGATGTTGCTATTGCTCTGCACTATTTTGAGTGTTACTATTTTTGTGATTGCACATTTGCACATTACATTTTGGGAGTGAACAGAGTTGTTAGAACGCTGGTTTGTAATATATTATTAAAGTTTGACTGACCTATCTGACTGTTTTTTTGACATTCCCTTTAGCGTAGCGTAGGTGCGGCTAATAGGTAAACAAAGTTTTGAAATATGCCATTCATTGAAGGTGCGGCTTACAACACGGGGCGGCTTATGGTGCGGAAAATACGGTATGTGCTTTGCTATGGAGGTTTTTTTTCCCACTCCAGACTGGGCCCCCTTAGGAGCCCAGTCTAAATTGTATTTTTTTACTCTTCCTTCCCAAGCGTTTACCTTTTTCCCATCTTTTACGGGGCGCTTTGTGGCGACCCATCAGCATTCCTGTTCTGTAACCCTGTACACTGTTTGTTTGTCTAGTCTTAAACGGGTTTGTGCTGAAAACAAAGTTTTGTTGTACTTGTGCAATGACAATAAAGACCTACCTATTCACTGTTCAAAGCGGCCCTCTGAGGGCAACCATAACTGCGACGTGGCCCTCAATGAAAACGACACGCCTGTCATACAAAGTGTGGATCTGCTCCCCGAGAGTAAATGAATGACAATCACCTCCATTACGGCACATCAATTGGATTAATTGTCCAGCCCTAGTGTACGACAAGCTACTTTTCTGGAAGGTTAGGAGGGTGCATCGCCTCAGCAGCATGACCCAGGCGTCATGGTTACCTCGGTATGACATTCGGCTTACCTCATCTTCGGATTCTGAGGAGGAGCTGCTGGAGGAATCAGAACTCGATGAGGAGGAGGAAGAAGATGAAGAATGCTTGACCAAAACACAATGAAAGCGGGGTTCATTAGATTTGAGGGAACTTGCTTGGTTGACTTAAAAGGTCAGTACGGACAGCAAAAAGGAAAAGAAGCAGAGTGAATACAATACTATAGGTCTCCCCCTCACCCTACTGCACTTCTTCTTCTCTCTCTTCTTTTTCTGGGGACAGATGAAAAGCCAGCATGAGACATGAAGAATAACATAGTTGTGGCGTTTAAACACACCTCTGTTGCCTTTTTGTCCTTTTCTTTGTCCTTGTCGCTCCCGCCCATCAGCTTCTCACGGTTCTTCGCCAGCTCTTTCTTCCATCTCTGTAAGAATTTCAACAAGAGTTTGCTTATGACGGAACACTTTCATCCAACAAGATGCAAACCTCGTTCATCTTGTCCTCAAAGTCAGCTAAGGCTCGCGAGCCCTTCTTCTTCTTCTCCAGCTGCTCCTTTAACTCTTCCCTGATGAAGACACAATTAACTGTTTTTATCTTCAATTAACTTTAAAAGAAAGCTCAGGCTAGGCTAAAAGAAACATAATGCTCACTGTTGAAACCTTCTAAATGTCAGAGATGAAGTTCCCTAATTACACAAAAAACTCAAAAATTGGATGTTATAGTACATGGGTGTCCAAACTTATCGACGGGGGACGCATTAGGCTAAAAGAATTTGTATTGTCCCACCCACACAACCATCTGATTGGTTACACAAAAAGTGGTAACAGCCAATCAGCAGTGCGTATTCAAAGCGGTAACAGCCAATCAGCAGGGCGTATTCAGAGCGCATGTAGTCAGCGCTTCAGCGTCATGCAGATAGGTGTTTAGCAGGTAAGCATCAGGCAGCATACTCTCCCCAAATTAAAATAAACACCTCCCAGTCAACTACTAGTAACATCACTATGAGCCCGTTGACCTTCTAGAAACTTAAACTGCAGCTCAGCTCGCTCGCAGTCCTGGCTTGAGGTGAAGGCTAATTAGCTTTTAGCGTAGCGTTAGCTCATTTTGCAGTGTGTGTGCGTGTAGTCTCCCTTATTGCTTTTGTACTATTTTTTCAGCTATAGTTACATTAATCATTAGTAATGTAGCAGCCTAGTTTTGAATAGCAGGGTCCCTGCTATCACATGTTGATACATAATGTTTTACATAATAAAAATCAACTACATGCTTCCCATATGCTGTAATAAATTATGCATGATGAGTTGACTTGTAACTGTTTAATGTTGCACTTTTTATATGTAGGAGAAAAGTTTTTTTATTTTATTTAATCTGAGCAGCAACTTAAGGCAGTTTAATGTTGATTAACGTGGGCAGAATTATTATAGTGTTCCCAATGTTAAAAGGATAAAGCCATTGTTTACAAATTTGGTAAATAAAAAACCAAATAATTTATATTTTGTTGTTTTCTTACTGTACCGAAAATGAACCTAACCGTGACCTCTGAACCGAGGTACGCACCGAACTGAAATTTTATATATATATATATATATATATATATATATAGGCCAAACATTTGGACATACCTTGTAATTTGAATGTGTTTTCTTTATTTTCATGACTACCGTAATTTCCGGACTATAAGCCGCACCTGACTATAAGCCGCACCAGCTAAATTTAGGGGAAAATACAGATTGCTCCATATATAAGCCGCACCCGACTATAAGCCGCAGGGTTTTGATGTGTAATTAGCGTAGTATATAGGGGTTCCTGCTACCACGGAGGGGATTGTCGGGACAGAGATGACTGTTTGGGAACGCAAAGCGTCCCATTTATTAACAATAAATCTTTCAATCATTCAATCAAACTTTCACATCTTTGACATGGCGAACAGCATTCGTGCAGAGTACAAATAATACAACGGTGCAAAGTAATACAAAGTGCTCGCCTGTACGTTATCAAAATAACCAGCCTACCGGTATATGAAAAGTCAGTCTTTAATCATTGTGTCATCGTCTTCCTCCTGCGTACTAAAACCACCCAAATCCTCTTCGTCGGTGTCGGAGAAGAACAGGCCGTATATAAGCCGCACCCTTGTATAAGCCGCAGGGACCAGAACGAGGGGAAAAAGTAGCGGCTTATAGTCCGGAAATTACGGTACTTACATTGTAGAGTGTCACTGAAGGCATCAAAACTATGACACCTGTGAAGTGAAAACCATTTCAGGTGACTACCTCTTGAAGCTCATGGAGAGAATGCCAAGAGTGTGCAAAGCAGTAATCAGAGCAAAGGGTGGCTATTTTGAAGAAACTAGAATATAAAACATGTTTTCAATTATTTCACCTTAATTTGTTAAGTACATAACTCCACATGTGTTCATTCTTAGTTTTGATGTGACAATCTACAATGTAAATAGTCATGAAAATAAAGAAAACACATTGAATGAGAAGGTGTCCAAACTTTTGGCCTGTACTCTATATCCACATACATATACCTGTATATAATGTGTGTGTGTATGTGTAGCCTATATGTAGATTTAGGTGTACATGTTATATTAATATAATGGATATATAATTAATATCGGATATTAAGAGTATGTAAAAGTTTGACTCCTACCTTGTTTACTTATGTGACGACCGCCATAAAGTTTTGTAATCAATCAGAAATATCAAGCAGCTAAAATGCGCCAAACATGGATAAGTGTGGAGAGAGTGTTTTACATTTTCCCATAATGCACCTGTAATGGTGCATTGTAATGTAGTGTAATTTTTACATTTGTATAGTGTTTAAACCTTTTTCACTGAATTTTCCACAAAAGTTTGTGTTATGTGTGACCATGTGTGTTGACTTTCTGTGTTGGTTGAATTTTGTTTTATGCCATGACTTGGGAAGGTTGTTTGGAATGTGTCATATAAGTATATGATGTGCTGATTTCCATTCAAAGTACAATTCATGGTCAACAACCTCATATACTCACATAGTCCACAAAATAGCAGCAAATTTGCAACATGCAGACCGTTAGGTATTTAAAATTAATTTGACCGTGGTGCGACTCCTTATAGAACTTAAGACGTCTTGCGGGCCAAATTGAAACTGGCGGGCCGCACTTGAACAACAGGCCGTAGTTTGGACACCCCTGTTGTAGTAGGTCTGCAAAAAAAGTTATGATTTCCGTTAACACTAATGTGATATAATTTCTAAATATCATTGTTTTAATTTCATTTTACTTAACGAGCTGCATCACAAACAATACTCTTATTTAACTTAAGACCTGCACCGTTGTTAACATGACAGCCTTAAAAAATATATACCACCAATGAAGTATGTTAGAAAGACAATTGGAAGTTTATCTAAAGCAGAACATAATTATAGTAATAGTAATATAATAGTGTGATTTCTTTAAAACTAAATAGCCCTGAACATAATACTGTAGTGTGCGTGTGCAAAGAAAAATTGTTCCAGAAAATCACAATATGAATTCAATTGTAATTCACATTTTTTGTAGAATCATCTGTTAGCATATATTACTAAATCAAAAGGTAAAGTTGAAACTTATAAGCAAATATCTAAAACATACGTAAAAAGTATGTCTCCTAAGTCACAACGAGCTTCCAAGATTGAACCGTCATGTGGAAATGCTGCACTCAGTTTAGCAGAATGAGATCAATAATTCTGTTATTTTACACAACTTATTCCAAAAACAGTGTTTTGCAAGGCAGTGCCAATATGACGTCATAATATAATTTGCATAATTGACTTTGACGTATGCATTTATTTCAAAAGCAAATATTTTTATTTAAAGACAAATCCGTGTTATTAGTATCAACAAATATTTTCTTGTTAAAATAATTAATTTTGCTGTGCTTTTCAATTGTTACTGCTTATGTTATTGCTACAATGTTACACAAACTGCACTTTGTACATCCCTCCCTGGTTTATTTACATATATTATTCTGCCCTCCCTTGAATGTTGGAATATAGTTTGGCAGATACGTAAACAATGATTTGAGTTAGAGATGGAAAAACATCTTGAAGTTGTTTATTGATAGACTAGACTTCGCAATGAAGTTACTTTACAACTAGACACACAAAGGAAAGTACATTATTATACACATGGAGTGCACATATATGTAGAAATCATGTTAAATCATTAATACCGTTTGGTATAAACTGGAAAAAAGCAATGTAACCATACAGGAGAAAGGTTGGCTCTTATCCCGCTAGCTTAATGCTAACCTACAATGGACGAGCCTATCGACAGGCTAACGAACATTAGCATCACAATCATTCTAGACTTGTACAAACGTTAAATTACATTTTAACTAATTTTTAAAAAAATAAAACAGCAAATTAATTTTTACTTACAGGCATATAGTCACCAAACTGTGTAAATCAATAAATAAAGTGTAAAGTAAATACATGTAAGGAGCGTTAAAATGTGAGAATACAAAGCTGATATGTACAACTTATTTATTTAAATCAGGTTTTTATTGTTTTTACATTGGTTAATTTAGTTTACACTTATGTGAGCTGTTAAACAGTTTTTCCTGTAACTTATGAAACTGTTTTTTAATGGTAACAATTTCAACAGTCTTTAAGTTGTTGATTTAATTTATTTTATTTTATTTAGCCTTTATTTAACCAGGTAAAATCCCATTGAAATCAAAGATCTCTTTTCCAATTAAATGTCCATTATTCAAGATGTCAAAACACATTTTTAAATCCAAACAATTGCTGCAGTCAGTTACAGCACATACTTAAGAATACAAGTGTTTCTGGTGCACCCACCATGTTGGCCGAGGTCTGCCTAAATAATCCTGTATGGTTGGTCCAGAGTTCTGTACCGGGCCCCTGGATCGTGCAGCAGCAATAGGATTAACGTAAGCCTAGAATGCAGAAAAAAACAAAACAAAAACATCAGACACTGAACACAGATGTAACAATGTAAATACAAGCAAAGTGTACTTGAATAACAGAATGGGTAACGATAACATTCTGCCAGGGGCCCAACTGTGGACTTGTGGTTAGCGTTTGAACATTACAGTCTGGTGATTCAGGTTTGAAATCCTGTTGGAGCATCCGTGTGTGGAGTTTGCATGTTCTTCTTGTGTGTGCATGCTTCCCCTCACACTCCAAAAACATGTTCATTAGTGACTCTATTGCCCATTGATGGATGTCTATATGTACAATCTGATTGACAGGATGTACCGTACATCTCATCTGAAGTCAGCTGGGATAGGCTCCAGCACACCTGTGACTAGGGATGGGTACTGAATCCTGTACTTTTTTGGCACCGACTGAATCCCGCCGGTCCTACCGGGCACCGATTCACATAAAATCCAACGGTGCCACGTTTCAATGTCTGGGTTGCACGTGACGTTACACCCGGTTGCCGACGCAGCCAGCTCTTCACACTTTGGCATTTAGCGAAATACCCTTTTTAGTGCAAAAAATTTGCCAAACGACCACTTTGGTGCTGCCAAAAATTGATTTCAAGTAATATTTTGATATTGACACATCTTATCTCTGCACATTCAACTACAATACCCTTATGGGCAATACATATACCAAAATCAAGTACCTACTGTACTGTTTACTTGTTGAAATACCCTTTTCAGAGGTAAAAACTACCCAAACGGCCACTTTGCTGCTGCCAAAAATTTATTCCAGATAATGTTTTGATACTGACATCTTAACTCTGCATAATGTACTAGAATACCCTTATGGGCATTACCGTACATATATTAAAATAAAGTACCTACTGTACTGTTTACTTGTTGAAATACCCTTTTTAGAGCTATAAACTACCTAAACGGCCACTTTGCTGCTGCCAAAAATTGATTCCAGATAATGTTTTGACACTGACAACATCTTATCTCTGCATAATGTACTAGAATACCCGTATGGGCATTGCATATATTAAAATCAAGTACCTACTGTACTGTTTACTTGTTGAAATACCCTTTTTAGAGCAAATATCTACCCAAACTACCACTTTGCAGCTGCCAAAAATGTATTTCAAGTAGGGCTGAACGATTTATCGTTTTCAGATCGAAATTGCGATTTCAGAAGTCTCAATCTTGAGATCGTGAAGGCTTCGGTTTTAGACGAACGTTATTTAGCTCTCCTGGCTGACATGTCTGTTGTGTATATGCAGCCTGCTCGTGCTACTCTCATGCCTTGTCAAACTCACCAATCAGAAGTGGTAAACTACTTGTGAGCAGGGCATGCCGTCACGCTAACCAATCAGAGGCGGCCATTGACGAGGCTACCGCGTACACGCCCACTAACAACTTTGGTGAAGAAACAAACGTCCTGGAGGAAATGGCTGCTGCCGCCGGGTCAGAAGTGGAGGAGGATTTAGTTTTAATACAGAAGAAGAGCAGCACGTCTGTCATTTGGGACTACTTCGGTTTCGAAACTTCAGATGTGCATCAGAAACAGGTACTTTGTAAAACTTGTCGGGCCAAAGTCGCCACATCCCAAGGCAACACGACTAATTTATTCCGGCACTTGAAAAATCACCACCGGCAGTTACACGACGAATGTATGACCAAAAAGTCCGGTAAAAAGTCAACCCCGAGCGATTCAGCCCATTGTAGCAAACAAACCACAATTACAGCGTCGTTTGCCAGTATAACTCCTTATGAGAAGAGCAGCCGCAGGCACAAGGAGATAACGACCGCCATAACACACTACATTGGCAAAGACATGGTGTCTGTTAACACCGTTACCAAAGAGGGATTTCAAAACCTCCTCCACACGCTGGACAGAAGATACAAGATTCCCTCCCGCACCTATTTCAACCAGGTCGCCATCCCACAGCTTTACGCCGAGTGCAAGGAAAAAGTGGAAAGAGAGGTGAAAAATGTGCTTTATTACGCCACAACTACCGATATGTGGTCAAGCAGAACAAGCGAACCGTATCTTAGCTTGACCTTGCATTACATAAATGACGACTTTGAGTTGAAAAGTCGCTGCCTGCAGACAGCATACTTTCCCATGGATCACACAGGAGAGAATATCGCCCTCGGATTAAGAGAGTGTCTAGCAAGCTGGGGTCTGAAAGAGGAGGACCAGACGTGCATCACAACTGACAATGGAGCAAACGTCGTCAAAGCTGTGCAGCTTAATCAGTGGACCAGGCTTCAATGTTTTGGCCACAGGCTACATCTTGCAATTGGTAAGTGTGTGTGTGTGTGTGTGTGTGTGTGTGTGTGTGTGTGTGTGTGTGTGTGTGTGTGTGTGTGTGTCTCTGTCTCTGTCTCTGTCTCTGTCTCTGTCTCTGTCTGTGTGTGTATGTCTGTGTTTTTGTTGTTGTTTGTTTTTGTTTACTTAGAATATTTTTGTACATTTGAGACATGCTAGAATGTAGCTAATGATGGTACAGATTTAATGTGATGGGTGCTTGTTGCCTTCAGTATAGTCAGTATAGTTTTTCTCTTAATGTTTTTCTTTAAATCCCTTACAAATTAAAAATTATAATAACAGATTTATAATCAATATTAGATGATGAATAATGATGAATAATGTGTTATGTGCTTTTGATTATTGCTTTACCCTCTGTTGTCTATAATATGGTTTTCTATATTCTTTTTTCCCCTCTTGTCCAGAAAATGCTGTTAAAGATGATGTAAGAGTTAAACGGGCAACAGGACTCTGCAAGCAGCTGGTTGGACATTTCTCACATAGCTGTAAAAAGAAGGCCGCACTGAAAAAGGCACAGCAAGAATTGAAGATACCGGAGCACTCACTGATTACAGAGTGTCCGACGAGGTGGGGCTCACGACAGAGGATGATTGGGAGGGTGTTGGAGCAGAGTAAGGCGTTGTCTCAGGTTCTATCTGAAGACAAGAAGACACGTCACCTGGTCCCCACTTGGCAGGACACAGATGTCCTTGAGTCATTAAACAATGCCCTTGGCCCTCTTCAGGAGTTTACTGATGCCCTGTCCGGTGAAGCCTATGTAAGTGTGTCCTACCTGAAGCCAGTCCTCCATCTCCTGAGGACATCGATCCTGACTGTAGACAAAGACGACCCAGATCTTACCAGGGACATAAAGTCAAGAGCTCTTCGCTATATTGAAGATAAATACAGCGACCCAGCCACACAGGAGCTACTAGATATTGCTTCGTTCCTTGATCCTAGATTCAAAACTGACTACATAAGAGCAGAGAATGTCCCAGACATCAAAGAAAGAGTGAGGATCGAAATGGAACAGGTGGCACGAAAGGTGACTTGTCCTGTTTCTATGTGTAGTTTAGTAATACAAAATGCCACATCAATACAAGTGATATGTCTTATTACATTTATTGGCATTTTTTAATGTTTACATAGAATGCTCAATTGCTCAAAATGACATCAGCCTGCAAAATTTTGACAGCTCTCATCTCTGTGTTTTGCAGGAAAAGAGGGCCCGTGTCAGCACTACAGAGGCCATGCCCCAGGGTGCAGCAGAGGCAGAGCCATCTACTGTGGGGAAGGGAAAGCGGTCATTGGGCAGCTTCTTCAAGAGCAGACCGTCTGTGCCTCCTCCTTCCACCACCATGCAGTTGGAGGATGCCATTAATGCAGAGCTGAACAGCTACCTGATAACTCCTACAATTGATGGAGAGGACAATCCCCTGGCCTGGTGGAGAGTGCACAATGTTAACTTTCCATGGTTGAGCAAACTGGCTCGCAAGTTTCTGTGCATACCAGCCACCAGTTCACCATCAGAAAGATTGTTTAGTGCTAGTGGCAATGTTGTCACATGTCAGCGCTCATGTCTTAAACCATCAAAGGTTGACATGCTAGTTTTCTTGACCAAAAATCTGTGAAGAGTGATGTAGAGATGTCAGGGAAGCAAGTATTATTGTTAAAGTACTTTTTAGATTGTGTTTGTTCTGCACTTTACCCTGACTTGTGGTGTCAGTTTTTGTAAAAAAAAAAAAAGATAAATGCTAGTTTTCAGGAATATTATGTTCTATTGTTAACAGAATAGATGTGCAATATTTGGGTGCTGCTAAGCGGTAAATGAATGACCCACCTATTTTAATGTCTGACATATTTTTCAGAAGGGCAGAGGTTGGGTCATTTTGTTTTTGTAATAGTATTTTCTTTATTACCATTACTTTTCAATTTCACTTTAAAATATTGTTCAGGTTTCTTCCAGGGTTGAATAAAGTACTTGAATTGCTGCTATAGATGTTGATAGGCTAGCTCTCTTGAGCCATAAAAGACTGACCTACCTACTTGAGTATAAGACTGTTTACATAAGGTCAGGATCCTTTTTTTCCTTTATTGAAGTTGTTGAATTTTGTTTTTCTTATTATATATTAAGCATTGCTTTTTGTGTTGGAATTGTTTTGTATTTTATTTAACTTAAACTTTTTTATTTATCTTAACATAATTAAGGTTTTTGTACTGGTTTTAGTTCTTTAGTTTTAATAACTGCTGTTGGTCAAGAACTTTGGAGAATGTACATGCATGTTTCTTAATAAATACATGTTTGAAGCAATTCTTACCTTTTAGTATTCATCCTTGCATTACATAGCATTTAATGTTTTCATGGTATATCATTTTTTGTCATGTTTTAAATCTGTTACTGTTACTGAAGCTTGATTTGAAAAGAAATCGTGAGTCAAAATCGAAATCGCAATTTCTGTCAGAAAAATCGTGATCAGATTTTTTCCTGAAATCGTTCAGCCCTAATTTCAAGTAATATTTTGATAATGACACATATTATCTCTGCATATTTTACTAGAATACCCTTATGGGCATTACATATATCAGAATCAAGTACCTACTGTACTGTTTACTTGTTGAAATACCATTTTTAGTGCAAATATCTACCCAAACGGCCTCTTTGCTGCTGCCAAAAATGTATTCCAGATAATGTTTTGACACTGATATCTTATCTCTGCATAATGTACTAGAATACCCTTATGGGCATTACATATATCAAAATCAAGTACCTACTGTACTGTTTACTTGTTGAAATATTCTTTTCAGAGGTAAAAACTACCCAAACGGCCACTTTGCCGCTGCCAAAAATTTATTCCAGATAATGTTTTGACACTGACATCTTATCTCTGCATAATTTGACTACAATACTTATGGGCATTACATATATCAAAATCAAGTACCTACTGTACTTTTTACTTGTTGAAATACCCTTTTTAGAGCTCAGATCTACCCAAACGACACTTTGCTGCCGCCAAAAATTGATTTCAAGTAATATTTTGATACTGACTCATCTTATCTCTGCATAATTTACTAGAATATCCTTATGAGTATTACATCTATCAGAATCAAGTACCTACTGTACTGTTTACTTGTTGAAATACCCTTTTCAGTGCAAATATTTACCCAAACGACCACTTTGCTGCTGCCCAAAATTGATTTGAAGGGTATTTCAACAAGTAAACAGTACAGTAGGTACTTGATGTTGATATATGTAATGCCCATAAGGGTATTCTAGTACATTTTGCAGATATAAGATGTCAGTGTGAAAATATTATCCGGAATCAATTTTTGGCAGCAGCAAAGTGGTCGTTTGGGTAAATTTTAGCTCTAAAAAGGGTATTTCAACAAGTAAACAGTACAGTAGGTACTTGATTTTGATATATGTAATGTCCATAAGGGTATTCTAGTAAAATATGCAGAGTTAAAATGTGACAGTATCAAAATATTACCTGAAATACATTGTTGGCAGCAGCAAAGTGGTCATTTGGGTAGATTTTTGCTCTAAAAAGGGTATTTCATCAAGTAAACAGTACAGTAGGTACTTGATTTTGATATATGTAATGTTCATAAGGGTGTTCTAGTAAAATATGCAGAGATGAGATGTGTCAGTATCAAAATATTATCTACAATACATTTTTGGCAGCAGCAAAGTGGTAGTTTGGGTAAATTTTAGCTCTAAAAAGGGTATTTCAACAAGTAGACAGTACAGTAGATACTTGATGTTGATATATGCAATGCTCATAAGGGTAAAATATGCCTGTTTAAATATCAAAATATACGTTGGATCACTTTTTGCAATATTACAGAAGAAAATTTGTCATGAATGAATACATCCAAACACTTTATAAATATGTATTATGTGCAGGAAGAAATAACAGTTACAATTGTATGTATCTTCCAAACAAGAAAGAGGTTTTATCACATCAACATGGGACTAACAACACTCCTTTAAATCTCATCAACACCACAGAAAAGGCAAACTGTCATTTTCCGGACACGATAAAGTCTTAAATAATGTCAAACACATTTGAATTTCTTACCATGAATTGATTAACGTGGACCCCGACTTAAACAAGGTGAAAAACTTATCCGGGTGTTACCATTTAGTGGTCAATTGTACGGAATATGTACTGTACTGTGCAATCTACTAATACAAGTTTCAATCAATCAATCAAAACGTAGCGTTATAACCACGAAGATACCACAACACAATTCATCCTCTCATCATATTACAGAAAAGAGCAGTGCGGATCATTCACAACGTTGGTTATTTAGAACATACTCATAATCTGTTTATGCAATCAAAGTTGCTCAAATTTGAGGACCTTGTTAAATACAATACATTAATAATATTATATAAAGCATTTAACAAATTATTGCCGCCTAATCTACAACGTTTTTTTTATAAGACGAGTGCAGACTCATAATTTGAGAGGCTTTGGATATTTCTCATTGCCGAGAGCTCAAACCACTCGTAAACGTTTTTGTGTGTCTGTATGCGGAGTAAAACTATGGAACAAACTGGACTTACAACACAAGCAATGCCAAACTATTAATCAATTTAAACTATTATACAAACATGGGGTCTGGTTCAAATATAGAGATGAGGGTCTTTAATTTTGTTATACTCAAAGTGTTAACATGTGCTCAATGTTTCCTTACCATTATTGCTATGTTGTCTATTACCATTATTGCTATGTTGTCTATTACCATTATTGCTATGTTGTCTATTACCATTATTGCTATGTTGTCTATTACCATTATTGCTATGTTGTCTATTACCATTGTTGCTATGTTGTCTATTACCATTGTTGGTATATTCATTATTCCTACATTGTTGATACAAATGATTGTTACTGTGTAATAATTATTGTTAGCTGTGGTAATGCCACTATGATACAACATCTGTATTACAATCCTTGAACAAAGTAAGAGTGAAACTCATGTGAATAATCACTGAATGGAGAACTGGGGGTGGGATTAAATAAATTATCTTCCTACCACTCCCTTTCAGGCAAAACTGGACAATCATGCATTACATACTATACATTACCTTTTGCGCTATATTAATTTATATTATTATGTGTTGTCAACTTTGTACTTTTTTTAAAAATTATTATTATTATTTTTGTATGTCATTGCCTGAAATAAATAAATAAATAAATGAATAAAATGAATGAACTGAAAGTGTTTGTCTCACACCAAGTAATCGGCGGTGCGCGCTCCGCGAAGGGAATCAATTTTTGGCAGGCAATCACATTTTGCCACATCACCGGTATCTGGGAATCGATACCGTATCGTTTCAAATGTGAACGTAAACATCCTTCCCTGCGACCTTCAAAAGACATAAAAAATAGATGGATGGATCATTCACGTTAATACAAAAAATCTAAAATAAGCGATCTTCAACGCTTTTTAGTTGTTATTTATCATTCCAATTGGTAAGATAAGAAACGCCCATATATTTATTAAAAGCCGCGATAGACCACGCCTGTCCGTGAACGCAACACCAGCAATGTCAGCAACACATTTCCTACATTTACCCGCAACATTGTCTGATAACGTTTGGTTATTTACGAATATTTTGCTAAATATTATGTTGAATATTTAGCATATTAAACATAATGGATGCTAAGCAGAGTTGGGTAGTAACGCGCTACATTTACTCCGTTACATCTACTTGAGTAACTTTTGGGATAAATTGTACTTCTAAGAGTAGTTTTAATGCAACATACTTTTACTTTTACTTGAGTATATTTATAGAGAAGAAACGCTACTTTTACTCCGCTCCATTTATCGACATTCAGCTCGCTACTCGTTACAGATTTTTATCGATCTGTTAATGCACGCTTTGTTTGTTTTGGTTTGTCAGACAGACCTTCGAAGTAGGATCTATGCATGCCTGCGTTTAACCAATCAAATGCAGTCACTGGTGACGTTTGACTCCGTTTCACCAATCAGATGCAGTCACTGGTGACGTTTGACTCCGTTTCACCAATCAGATGCAGTCACTGGTGACGTTGGACTCCGTTTCACCAATCAGATGCAGTCACTGGTGACGTTTGACTCCGTTTCACCAATCAGATGCAGTCACTGGTGATGTTTGACTCCGTTTCACCAATCAGATGCAGTCACTGGTGACGTTGGACCAATCAAACAGAGCCAGGCGGTCACATGACCGTCACACGTGGACCCCGACTTAAACAAGTTGAAAAACTTGTAGGTGAGGGCCGACATCCGGGCAACTGAGCTACATACGGGTTCTTCGAGCCATAGCAACCTGACTGGCGTTGAAAACAAACCGTTGCCATTACTCTTTAACCTGTCAACCTACGCTGATTAAACCCGTCATTCTGCCTCCAAAATGCCGAAAAACTGTGTTGTTGTTGGTTGTGCTAACCACAACTGGAAACAGGGAAAACAAAGGTTGTATTTTGTTCTGCCAAAGCGCGATAAAAGCCCACAGAGACGAGACAAATGGCTCGCAGCTTTACACCGGGAAAACGAGGACGGTTCTCACTGGAGTCCCCCAAAGTCCCGGGTCGTGTGTTCGGATCACTTCGTTTCTGGTAAATATAAGGAACAAAAATCCACCTTCTTAACCACAACTTGGCTATACCGTCCGTGCTAATGTTGTACTTGTTGAATTTGTACCTTATCACGTTCGACAGCTGAAGTTGTTGTTGTACAAAAATAACATGCGGTATATACTATATAGTCTATAGCCTAGCTAGCTATTTTCGAAAACCGGTTTCGTTTAAATTTGCACTTAACAGTTGGGTTTTTAAAAACCAATAGACCCTATAATTTTCACGTTGCCATTTAATCAACTTTTCAAGACAGTAGCAAAATGCTGTCTGCAAGACTTTTCAATACAAAGACATATTTTGTACATTATTCGCCTGCTGTACTGTGCCTTCATGAGGCTACAACTTACAAGGACCAGGCTACTAGGGGTCAGTCTGCTTTATTTTGGGGTTTTTTGCCGGACATTCCAGTATTATTTACCCGTAATCTTGGTATTACTTTCCTTATTAGGTTATTTTGCCACCTCCCCCTTCTCTGTTTAAACTCTTCTTTGTTGTACTTAAACAATACATGTAGCCCTCAAATCTCTCAATATTTTATACACTAACACTTGATCTTGTTGCTGATAACTTCCGCGTCTCTTTCTTAGTAGCGTGCAGGCTAAGCTAACTAGCAAGCTAAGCTAAGCCTGAGAAGCTTTAAAGTTCACTGAGACGAGTCTGACGCAAATAATACATTTTCGTTTTTTCACACGATATGCGAATAAGTAAAAATGCGTAAATGAAGGATTAAACGCCGACTTCCAAGCCACAACGCTCGTTAAATGCTTTTTCTGTCAATGCTGTGTTCGCTGTGAGCTGGTTTGTTTTCAACGAATTCCTGGTTGCTAGGGGATTGGTAGGCGGAAGTGACGTAGGTCCGCCCTCACCTATTGGGGTGTTACCATTTAGTGGTCAATTGTGTGGAATATGTACTGTACTGTGCAATCTACTAATACACGTTTCAATCAACCAATCAAAACGTAGCGTTACAATAACCACGAAGATAAAGTGTTTGTCTCACACCAAGTTATCGGCAGGCAATCACATTTTGCCACGTCACCGGTATCCGGGAATCGATACCGTATCGGTTCAAATGTGAACGTCGCCATCCCTCCCTGCGACCTTCAAAAGACATAAAAAATAGATGGATGGATCATTCACGTCAATACAAAAAATCTAAAATAAGCGATCTTCAACGCTTTTAAGTCGTCATATTTAATATTCCAATTGGTAAGAAAAGGAACGCCCATATATTTATTAAAAGCCTAAATAGACCACGCCTGTCAGTGAACGCAACACCAGCAATGTCAGCAACACATTTCCTACATTTACCCGCAACAATGTCTGACAACGTTCGGTTATTTACGAATATTTTGCTAAATATTATGTTTGATATTCAGCATATTAAACATAATGGATGCTAAAAGACGGGATAAAGCGAGATGTTAGCGTCATCTACTTCTTCTATGCGCTCCAGTGCAGCTGACATCAACATCGCGATAACATTCTTAATAACACTTTTCTAATCAGAAATAAGTGTTAATAGCTCGGTTTCGATACTAATTGCTGGTATTCGGTTAATTGAATCGCGATAACGAGCGGGCCTAGCATTAGCATTAGCATTAGCACTCGCTAGCCGTCCGCGGGCTTGTGTTGTGTTTAGCGCAGAACAACAAATGAACATGTCGCATGTATTCAGTGTACCGTTGGAAAAACTCACCACTCGGTTGTCTCTCTTGCCCATTTTCGACTCATTTATGGGACGAGCAGGGAGTAAAGAGGACAGTCATTTGTGTTGTCCTGCCATTATACGTCCACATCTAACAAGGAGCTTTTTCTTGACACGTCTTCTTCGGACCCTGGGAACGGACCAGCCCGAGGCCCTGGTTGGTACACCGCCGCCCCCCTCAGGTTGAATTTATATTGCAGCCACATTGATTTCAAAAACCTTGCTGGTCACAATTCAAAAGTGCCGATTTGTCATCACTGTAGAATTATTAAATATGTTTACCATGAATTGATTAACGTGGACCCCGACTTAATCAAGTTGAAAAACTTATTGGGGTGTTACCATTTAGTGGTCGATTGTACGGAATATGTACTGTACTTTGCAATCTACTAATAAAAGTCTCAATCAATAAATCAAAGCAGTGATTTTCAACCTTTTTTTCATTAAAAAAAATACGGCGGCACACCACCAGCAGAAAAGGTAAAAAAAATTAAACTCCACCAGGTTGTCGTGCCTTATTTTGAGTTTGTTGTTGTTTCTTTGGTGTAGTGCTTTATTTAGTTCCTGTCTTGCGCTGTTATTTTGGTGACCCTTCCTGTTTTGTTGGTGTTTCACGCCTTCCTTTGAGCGCTATTGCCCGCACCTGCTTTGTTTTCGCAATCAAGACTGTTTAAGTTGTGCGTACGCCATCCTTCTTTGTGGGGACATTGTTGATTGTCATGTCATGTACGGGATGTGCTTTGTTGACGGCGTCTTTGCTCCACAGTAAGTTTTTGCTGTCGTCCAGCATTCTGTTTTTGTTGACTTTGTAGCCAGTTCAGTTTTACTTTTGTTTTCCATAGCCATCCCTATGCTTCAGTGCCTTTTTCCTAGCAGGCCTTGCCTTTTGTTCATTTTTGGTTTAAGCGTTACATACCTTTTTACCTGCACACACTGTGCTCTGCGTATTGGGATCACGACAAACCATCCTCGACGCGTTCCGACTTCTACAAAGCAATGAACTACCTGCTGCCACCTACTGGTATGGAGTATTACATGGTCACCCTGCCAAGCTCTACACAGCACAGGCACTAGACAACGGCACATTATTAGCAGATTCTAATTATTGGTTTGCAAAATATATTTTTTGGACCAATTACCGTAGGTGAAGTTGCATAATCTCCCACAGCACAGTGGTTGAAAAATGTAACATTATTGGTTATCCTACTCCTGTATGGAGGTATCATTTCTGTCTTTATTACAAAAGCTTTTTGTTGACACTGAATTTATGCAACTGATATATTTTTTTAGTTTTTAGTTCATTTTAAAAAAATGTGTGAGAAAATTCAGTGTATAAAAATTCAAAGCAGAAATATTTGTTGCTTAAAAACTCAAGATCTACTTATTTTTTTACATTTTATATATTTTTTTATTTATTTTAAATATGCAAAAAAAAACAAGAGCAAGCCTGATCCAATACAGTGCTGTAGCCTTAACAGCCATTATAACAAAATCAATGTTCATTTATATAGTCCTAAATCACAAGTGTCTCAAAGGGCTGCACAAGCCACAACGACATCCTCGGTTCAGAGCCCACATAAGGGAAAGGAAAAACTCACAACCCCAATGGGACATCGATGTGAATGACTATGAGAAACCTTGGAGAGGACCACATATGTGGGTGACCCCTCCAGGGGAGACCGGATGCAATGGACGTCGAGTGGATCTGACATAATATTGTGAGAGTCCAGTCCATAGTGGATCTAACATAATAGTGTGAGAGTCCAGTCCATAGTGGATCTAACATAATAGTGTGAGAGTCCAGTCCATAGTGGATCTAACATAATAGTGAGAGTCCAGTCCATAGTGGATCTAACATAATAGTGAGAGTCCAGTCCATAGTGGATCTAACATAATAGTGAGAGTCCAGTCCATAGTGGATCTAACATAATAGTGTGAGAGTCCAGTCCATAGTGGATCTAACATAATAGTGTGAGAGTCCAGTCCATAGTGGATCTAACATAATAGTGTGAGAGTCCAGTCCATAGTGGATCTAACATAATAGTGAGAGTCCAGTCCATAGTGGATCTAACATAATAGTGTGAGAGTCCAGTCCATAGTGGATCTAACATAATAGTGAGAGTCCAGTCCATAGTGGATCTAACATAATATTGTGAGAGTCCAGTCCATAGTGGGGCCAGCAGGAGACCATCCCGAGCGGAGACGGGTCAGCAGCGCAGAGACGTCCCGAACCGATGCACAGGCGAGCGGTCCACCCCGGGTCCCGACTCTGGACAGCCAGCACTTCATTCATGGCCACCGGACCTGTGTCCCCCCCTCCACAAAATGAAACAATAGAGAATAAAAAACGAAAAAAAAAAACCAAAATGAGCAATGGACTTTTTTTTTTTACATATTTGAAAAGGAGTGAGAAGAAGTTAACACTTATTTAATAACACAACTTTCCTTTAAATCATAAATTACTCTGAGCTAGAACTACCTGTTCACTCTTTGTACAAACTGTACTTAGGCTAGTGCAGGGGTCACCAACGCGGTGCCCGCGGGCACCAGGTCGCCCGTAAGGACCAGATGAGTAGCCCGCTGGCCTGTTCTAAAAATAGCTCAAATAGCAGCACTTACCAGTGAGCTGCCTCTATTTTTAAATTTTTATTTATTTACTAGCAAGCTGGTCTCGCTTTGCCCGACATTTTTAATTCTAAGAGAGACAAAACTCAAATAGAATTTGAAAATCCAAGAAAATATTTTAAATACTTGGTCTTCACTTGTTGAAATAAATTCATTCATTTTTTTACTTTGCTTCTTATAACTTTCAGAAAGACAATTTTAGAGAAAAAATACAACCTTAAAAATGATTTTAGGATTTTTAAACACATATACCTTTTTACCTTTTAAATTCCTTCCTCTTCTTTCCTGACAATTTAAATCAATTTTCAAGTAAATGTATTTTTTTTATTGTAAAGAATAATAAATACATTTTAATTTAATTCTTCCTTTTAGCTTCTGTTTTTTCGACGAAGAATATTTGTGAAATATTTCTTCAAACTTATTATGATTAAAATTCATAAAAATTATTCTGGCAAATCTAGAAAATCTGTAGAATCAAATTTAAATCTTATTTCAAAGTCTTTTGAATTTCTTTTAAAATTTTTGTTCTGGAAAATCTAGAAGAAATGATTTGTCTTTGTTAGAAATATAGCTTGGTCCAATTTGTTATATATTTTAACAAAGTGCAGATTGGATTTTAACCTATTTAAAACATGTCATCAAAATTCTAAAATTAATCTTAATCAGGAAAAATTACTAATGATGTTCCATAAATTATCTTTTTAATTTTTTCAAAAAGATTCGAATTAGATAGTTTCCCTCTTCTTTTTTTCGGTTGAATTTTGAATTTTAAAGAGTCGAAATTGAAGATAAACTATGTTTCAAAATTTAATTGTCATTTTTTTCGTGTTTTCTCCTCTTTTAAACCGTTCAATTAAGTGTAAATATCATGAATTATTAATAATAACATAGAGTTAAAGGTAAATTGAGCAAATTGGCTATTTCTGGCAATTTATTTAAGTGTGTATCAAACTGGTAGCCCTTCGCATTAATCACTACCCAAGAAGTAGCTCTTGGTGTCAAAAAGGTTGGTGACCCCTGGGCTAGATTAAATAATTAAATGTAAAAACAAACAAACAATCAGTTTACAAAATAATGTTACACAAATTCAGTGTAAAAAAAAACCCTCCATACTCTTGCTGCCTTTATTTTACATTGCAGTGGCTTTTCTAAAATGCACATAGAATAAATAAAAAAATCCAACACTTTAATAAAAAAAAGCGGCTTTTTATTCAAACTGGTGTTACACAATAATAAGACACCAACTTTTGCATTCATACAATTATAATACCATGATTGTTTTTTTTTTTGTTCCTCGTCCCAATCTGATGTGCTTAAAAAAAAAAAGGCGACAAAGGAACGTGTGTGTGTTTGTGATCTGACTTACGTGAAGGACCAAACTCGGTTAGTTTCAAAGAGAAACCTTGAAGAGCTTAACCGTGGACTTCACTTGTACAAACATTTGAAAAATGTGATACTGTTACTGGCTATACAAAAATATACAGTGATTGTTTATCAAGTTTAAAAAGAACTAAAGCAGTCATTACCTAAAAGTGTAAACGTCTATACCTAAATTATTCATTGCATTTTCACCGACACCCGATATGAGTCATTTCTAATGTGTGCATGTACATTATGGGTTGCAATTTGGTGGCAAAACCAATGATACAGGCAGTTGTGTTCAGACAGTAATGACTACAGTAACATACGTGATAAATAGGAACGAAAACAGTAGAATATGATCAATGGCGTGATCATTGAACAGCTTTAAAAGAGGAACCCGAAGGCGTCGTGGTGTGGTCAGTTAGTAGCCAGAGGACGTGCAAACTTCAGCGAAAGGTTCGGACATCCGTGCAGAAAAACCTGAGAAAGTGTTTGTATACTGTAAGTGTGTGTGTGTGTGTGTGTGTGTGCGAGCAGCACGACCAGGTAAGAAAAAGTAAACCAGTGTTATTAAGTATGTTACTGTTCTTGTGGAGGGAAACAAAACACATAGAAAAATACATCTCTATTCTTACTTGCTGGTGTAGAAAAAATAAAAATTGCCTGTAAAATAGAGGAAAAAAAATGTACGATTTTTGTGCATTATTTAAAAAATAAAATAAAAAGCCACTCAAAAGATGAAGGAAATTCATCAAACACCCGCAAAAAGCCCGTTGGACATTTTCAACAAACTTGCCATACAACGTTCCACTGACCATCACGAGGCTATACATCTAGCGTCTTCTACAACTACCAAACACTCTCACATCCTTACTTACTTACACAGTAGGGGTGCACAAAATCCTCCATTCACATCCATCCCCATTCTAAATCAATTCTTTTCCCCAAAAAAAATCGATTAAGAATGCATTCTTTCAAGGCCGTCTCCATGCAACCGTGTTGAATCGAGAACTGAATCTGAATCGAATACCGTATTTTTCGGACTATAAGTCGCAGTTTTTTTTTCATAGTTTGGCCGACTTATACTCAGGAGCGACTTATGTGTGAAATTGTTAACACATTAGCGTAAAATATCAAATAATATTATTTATCTCATTCACGTAAGAGACTAGACCAGGGGTCGGCAACCCGCGGCTCTTTAGCGCCTCCCTAGTGGCTCTCTGAAGCTTTTTCAAAAATGTATGAAAAATAGAAAAAGATGAGGGGGCAAAAAAAATATTTTTTTTGTATTAATATGGTTTCTGTAAGAGGACAAACATGACACAAACCTCCCTAATTGTTATAAATCACACTGTTAATATTAAACATGCTTCACTGATTCAAGTATTTGGCGAGCGCCGTTTTGTCCTACTCATTTTGGCGGTCCTTGAACTCACCTTAGTTTGTTTCCATGTATAACTTTCTCCGACTTTCTAGGACGTGTTTTATGCCACTTCTTTTTCTCTCTCATTTTGTCCACCAAACTTTTAACGTTGTGCGTGAGTACACAAAAGTGAGTTTTGTTGATGTTATTGACTTGTGTGGAGTGCTAATCAAACATATTTGGTCACTGCATGACTGCAAGCTAATCGATGCTAACATGCTATTTAGGCTAGCTATATGTACATATTGCATCATTATGCCTCATTTGTAGCTATATTTGAGCTCATTTAGTTTCCTTTAAGTCATCTTAATTCAATGTATATCTCATGACACACTATCTGTATGTAATATGGTTTCTAATTTGTTGCGGCTCCAGACAGATTTGTTTTTGTATTTTGGTCCAATATGGCTCTTTCAACATTTTGGGTTGCCGACCCCTAGACTAGACGTATAAGATTTCATGGGATTTAGCGATTAGGAGTGACAGATTGTTTGGTAAACGTATAGCATGTTCTATATGTTATAGTTATTTGAATGACTCTTACCATTATATGTTACGTTAACATACCAGGCACGTTCTCAGTTGGTTATTTATGCCTCATATAACGTACACTTATTCAGCCTGTTGTTCACTATTCTTTATTTATTTTAAATTGCCTTTCAAATGTCTATTCTTGGTGTTGGCTTTTATCAAATACATTTCCCCCCAAAAATGCGACTTATACTCCAGTGCGACTTATATATGTTTTTTTCCTTCTTTATTATGCATTTTCGGCCGGTGCGATTTATACTCCGGAGCGACTTACACTCCGAAAAATACGATATGTTTTGTTTTAATTCTAAGAGAGACAAAACTCAAATAGAATTTGAAAATCCAAGAAAATATTTTAAAGACTTGGTCTTCACTTGTTGAAATAAATTCATTATTTTTTTTTACTTTGCTTCTTATAACTTTCAGAAAGACAATTTCAGAGAAAAAATACAACCTTAAAAATGATTTTAGGATTTTTAAACACATATACCTTTTTACCTTTTAAATTCCTTCCTCTTCTTTCCTGACAATTTAAATCAATGTTCAAGTATATTTATTTGTTTTATTGTAAAGAATAATAAATACATTTTAATTTAATTCTTCATTTTAGCTTCTGTTTTTTCGACGAAGAATATTTGTGAAATATTTCTTCAAACTTATTATGATTAAAATCCATAAAAATTATTCTGGCAAATCTAGAAAATCTGTAGAATCAAATTTAAATCTTATTTCAAAGTATTTTATATTTCTTTTAAAATTTTTGTTCTGGAAAATCTAGGAGAAATAATGATTTGTCTTTGTTAGAAATATAGCTTGGTCCAATTTGTTATATATTCTAACAAAGTGCAGATTGGATTTTAACCTATTTAAAACATGTCATCAAAATTCTAAAATTAATCTTAATCAGGAAAAATTACTAATGATGTTCCATAAATTCTTTTTTTAAATTTTTTCAAAAAGATTCGAAATAGCTAGTTTTTCTCTTCTTTTTTTCGGTTGAATTTTGAATTTTAAAGAGTCGAAATTGAAGATAAACTATGTTTCAAAATTTAATTGTCATTTTTTCCCCGTGTTTTCTCCTCTTTTAAACCGTTCAATTAAGTGTAAATATCATTAATTATTAATAATAACATAGAGTTAAAGGTAAATTGAGCAAATTGGCTATTTCTGGCAATTTATTTAAGTGTGTATCAAACTGGTAGCCCTTCGCATTAATCACTACCCAAGAAGTAGCTCTTGCTTTCAAAAAGGTTGGTGACCCCTGTTCTATATGTTATAGTTATTTGAATGACTCTTACCATAATATGTTACGTTAACATACCAGTTGGTTATTTATGCCTCATATAACGTACACTTATTCAGCTTGTTGTTCACTATTCTTTATTTATTTTAAATTGCCTTTCAAATGTCTATTCTTGGTGTTGGCTTTTATCAAATACATTTCCCCCAAAAATGCGACTTATATACGTTTTTTTCCTTCTTTATTATGCATTTTCGGCCGGAGCGACTTATACTCCGAAAAAATGTTTCCCAAAAGAATCGCAATCTCAATTCTAAGCGAGAACTAGGCAGCCTGTGTATTATAAGTTGTATTGGTATCACCATTCACTTTTTTCCCCGTTACATTACACCTATTTCCCCCATTTTTATGTTGTTGAAATGTTTTTCCAGAATGTGCCATGGACAAAAACTGTCTGCAGGCTGCATATTGCCAGTTGGGTTGCACTTTGGCGCCCCCTGCTGTGTGTTCCTAAGGTTTGTATTGTCCATGCAGTATGTCATTGACACAAGACCAATACACTGCATCATTGTGGATCAGTAGAAGTTCTTACGTTGAACAGCCCAGAAGTCAAAGAACATTTCAATGAAAAATATCCCTTTTAAAGAGTGGTGGTCCATCAAAACTACAAACCCCGTTTCCATATGAGTTGGGAAATTGTGTTAGATGTAAATATAAACGGAATACAATGATTTGCAAATCCTTTTCAACCCATATTCAGTTGAATATGCTACAAAGACAACATATTTGATGTGCAAATAATCATTAACTTTAGAATTTGATGGCAGCAACACGTGACAAAGAAGTTGGGAAAGGTGGCAATAAATACTGATAAAGTTGAGGAATGCTCATCAAACACTTATTTGGAACATCCCACAGGTGAACAGGCAAATTGGGAACAGGTGGGTGCCATGATTGGGTATGAAAGTAGATTCCATGAAATGCTCAGTCATTCACAAACAAGGATGGGGCGAGGGTCACCACTTTGTCAACAAATGCCTGAGCAAATTGTTGAACAGTTTAAGAACAACATTTCTCAAGCAGCTATTGCAAGGAATTTAGGGATTTCACCATCTACGCTCCGTAATATCATCAAAGGGTTCAGAGAATCTGGAGAAATCACTGCACGTAAGCAGCTAAGCCCGTGACCTTCCATCCCTCAGGCGGTACTGCATCAACTAGTGACATCAGTGTGTAAAGGATATCACCACATGGGCTCAGGAACACTTCAGAAACCCACTGTCAGTAACTACAGTTGGTCGCTACATCTGTAAGTGCAAGTTAAAACTCTCCTATGCAAGGCGAAAACCGTTTATCAACAACACCCAGAAACGCCGTCAGCCTCGCTGGGCCTGAGCTCATCTAAGATGGACTGATACAAAGTGGAAAAGTGTTCTGTGGTCCGACGAGTCCGCATTTCAAATTTTTTTTGGAAACTGTGGACGTCGTGTCCTCCGGACCAAAGAGGAAAAGAACCATCTGGATTGTTCTAGGCGCAAAGTGTAAAAGGCAGCATGTGTGATGGTATGGGGGTGTATTAGTGCCCAAGACATGGGTAACTTACACATCTGTGAAGGCACCATTAATGCTGAAAAGTACATACAGCTTTTGGAGCAACATATGTTGCCATCCAAGCATGGACGCCCCTGCTTATTTCAGCAAGACAATGCCAAGCCAGGTGTTACATCAACGTGGCTTCATAGTAAAAGAGTGCGGGTACTAGACTGGCCTGCCTGTAGTCCAGACCTGTCTCCCATTGAAAATGTGTGAAGCCTAAAATAGCAGAAGGGAGACCCCCGGACTGTTGAACAACTTAAGCTGTACATCAAGCAAGAATGGCAAAGAATTCCACTTCAAAAATGTGTCTCCTCACTTCCCAAACCTTTACTGAGTGTTGTTAAAAGGAAAGGCCATGTAACACAGTGGTGAACATGCCCTTTCCCAACTACTTTGGCACGTGTTGCAGCCATGAAATTATAAGTTAATTATTATTTGCCCCCAAAAAAAGAAAGTTTATGAGTTTGAACATCAAATATGTTGTCTTTGTAGTGCATTCAACTGAATATGGCTTGAAAAGGATTTGCAAATCATTGTATTCTGTTTATATTTACATCCAACACAATTTCCCAACTCATATGGAAACAGGGTTTGTAAATTGCGACTAAAGGAGCATCACGTATGGGGATGGGTACCGAATCCTGGTACTTTTTTTATAGATGTTTTTTTCCTTCTTTATTATGCATTTTCGGCCGGTGCGACTTATACTCCGAAAAATACGGTGGTCACCCCCGGGGAGTCGGAATCGTATCAAATCGGCAGGTGCCCGAAGGTTCCCACCCCCTTCACACAGGTTCGTAAAAGAACACCATGCCTCGATAAAAAAAAAAATGCATATAAGACTTGTCAATAAAATAAAAAAAGGCAGAATATCGGTAGTAAACATCCAAGTATTGATGAACGGTGCTAAACGAGCCAAGCTTTTTCGAGAAATGATTCACGAGTATAACTGGCATGTGAAGGGAGTGGCAAGAACTGGTCCTGCTTTGCCCTGCCAGAGTTGCAAAAACCATTAGAATCCTGCTACTGGTCTGCAGTTGCTGAGCGTGTCCTCTGGGTGGCAGTAAAAGAATTGGCATGGTTTTTGTGCGGTCAGGAGCATCAGTGCACACACTCGTCAGATCCACGTTGAACGTCCAGGACCGCTTCACTTGATTAGTCCCAGTCTTTGCATTGATAATGTAGTCAATCCAACTTTAAAAAAAAAAAAAAGCAGCAATTTTCAATCCATCAGTTCATGGAAGGAGGAGAGCTTTTCCGTGCATTCCCGGGGGCGGAGGTACTCATTCCTAGCGCTGCCACCCGATCTTTCATGTTTTAGTCTGCGTACGAATACAAAAGACGAAATAATGCGATTGTAGGCAAAGGTGCGGGGGGAAAAGCTTGCATCATTTTGTGTTTTTATACTTCCATTCAACCCACTTTACCAGTGTTTTTTTTTTTTTTGATGTGCTGGCAGCAAAAAAAGGAGAGAGCTGGTTTTTAACAGTTAGGCATGATTAAGATCAAAGAGTGGCTGGATGAATACTTGGGAGGACTCTCAGGCAGTCCTCTCCTCAATAGTGGGTTTGCTGGTGGGGATGGGCTGCGCGGCGTACACGCTCCTACTCCGGCTGCCCACGCTCTGGAAGTACGGGTGGGTAAGTGCAACGAAGGCAGATATCCTCCTGGAGGGGTTGAAGGCCAGGAATTGCTGTTTGGAGACACGGGGGAAAGGGGAAATTAAAATGATATTCCCTTTCAGATGTGTCATACTTGCCAACCTTGAGACCTCCAATATCGGGAGGTGGGGGGTAGGGGGTGGTTGGGGGCGTGGTTATTTACAGCTAGAATTCACCAACTCAAGTATTTCATATATATTTCATATATATATGAAATACTTGACTTTCAGTGAATTCTAGCAATTGTTGCGTCGACCAGCATTCCTCCAATGGGGAATTCAAATTGCTAGTCTCTCCCAGATTCTTTTTATGGCAATAAGCTGATGTTTATATTCAATCAACAGGCAGCAGTTGGTATTTTGTGGTTTATTCTCCAAGCTTAGAGGAAAAACCTGAGACCAACCCAGTACCCAAGCGTTCCCTAGCCCGGTCCAGATCGGTCTCCTTTCCAACTCACGGAAGTGCTGTGATTTTCTCCTTCCTCCTCCTCCCCACCTGCTGTTTCCCCAGTCTAGCTGTGCTCCTTATGTTAGGAATGTAATGGCAGTCTCAACAGAGACAGCGCTCTGCCTCTCTACTCAAGGACACTCGAATGCAAGCACTTTGTACCACACGAGACATTAGCTGATGAAAATATGACTATAGGAGTTTAGAAAGAAGTAACACTTAAATATGGATATGATTCTGATCTGCTTCCATCAATATATATATATATATATATATATATATATATATATATATATATATTTATTTATTTTATTTACATAAAAGAAATACTTGAATTTCAGTGTTCCGGTGGCTATCCATTAGATGGCAGTATTGTCCTGTTTAACTTCTCCGTTCATGATGAGTATATCATTTCGGCCACCGTGTTCAATGGAGAAGTCTGTTCTACATATTTACAGGCAACATACACCTTCCCCTTCGAACTGTCCTGGATGAACTGAAATTCTTGTTTCCATTCGTTTGAATTCGTTAGGCAAGCTGTTTATATTGTGGGAAAGCGGACGTGAGAACAGGCTGTCTCCACTCAGTCTCAGGTCCGCATTGAGCTGGAGGGGGCGTGGCCTCCAGCTCCGGCTGAATACCGGGAGTTTGTCGGGAGAACATCTCTGCCGCTAAAAACGGGAGGGTTGGCAAGTATGAGATGTGTTGAAGTGTAAACGTGTTGAAACTAGTGATGTCCGATAATATCGGGCCGCCAATATTATCGGCCGATAAATGCTTTGAAAAGCAATATCGGAAATTATCGGTATGAGTTTCAAGATTATCGGTATCGGTGTGCAAAAGTAAAATTTGTGACTTTCTAAAACGCCGCAGTGTACACGGACGCAGGAAGATGTACAGAGCACCAAATTAATCCTTGAAGGCGCTGCCTTTGAGTACTGGCCCCTAGGGATGATGTTTGATAAGAAATTATCAAGTTTGAGCCTATTATCGAATCCTCTTATCGAACCGATTCCTTATCGATTCTCTTATCACAGGGGTGTCCAAACTTTTTCCACTAAGGGCCGCAAACGGAAAAATTAAAGCACGTGGGGGCCATTTTGATATTTTTCATTTTCAAACCGTAACAAAATATATGGATTTTTTGTATTTATTTTACCTTTAGGGGTCCCGGGGACCATAAAGGGTCTCAGTCATTAAAATGTTAAAAATAAGTCTAATTTGTAATATTATTTTTTATTTAAAGGCCTACTGAAATGAATTTTTTTTATTTAAACGGGGATAGCAGATCCATTCTATGTGTCATACTTGATCATTTCGCGATATTGCCATATTTTTGCTGACAGGATTTAGTAGAGAATATCGACGATAAAGTTCGCAACTTTTGGTCGCTGATAAAAAAAAGCCTTGCCTGTACCGGAAGTAGCGTGACGTCACCGGAGGAAGGACTCCTCACATTTCCCCATTGTTTGCAATGCAGCGAGAGAGATTCGGACCGACAAAGCGACGATTACCCCATTAATTTGAGCGAGGATGAAGGATTCGTGGATGAGGAACGTGAGAGTGAAGGACTAGAGAGGCAGTGCAGGTCGTATCTTTTTTCGCTCTGACCGTAACTTAGGTACAAGCTGGCTCATTGGATTCCACACTTTCTCCTTTTTCTATTGTGGATCACGGATTTGTATTTTAAACCACCTCGGATACTATATCCTCTTGAAAATGAGAGTCAAGAACGTGAAATGGACATTCACAGTGACTTTTATCTCCACGACAATACATCGGCGAAGCTCTTTAGCTACTGAGCTAACGTGATAGCATCGGGCTTAACTGCAGATGGAAACACAATAAATAAACCCCTGACTGGAAGGATAGACAGAAGATCAACAATACTATTAAACCATGGACATGTAAATACACGGTTAATAATTCCCAGCCTGGCGAAGCTTAACAATGCTGTTGCTAACGACGCCATTGAAGCTAACTTAGCAACGAGACCTCACAGAGCTATGATAAAAACATTAGCGCTCCACCTACGCCAGCCAGCCCTCATCTGCTCATCAACACCCGTGCTCACCTGCGTTCCAGCGATCGACGGAAGGACGAAGGACTTCACCCGATCATAGATGCGGTCGGCGGCTAGCGTCGGCTAGCGCGTCTGCTATCCAAGTCAAAGTCCTCCTGGTTGTGTTGCTGTAGTCCGCCGCTAATACACCAATCCCACCTACAACTTTCTTCTTTGAAGTCTCCATTGTTCATTAAACAAATTGCAAAAGATTCACCAACACAGATGTCCAGAATACGGTGGAATTTTGAGATGAAAACAGAGCTTTTTTGTATTGGATTCAATGGGGTACCAATACTTCCGGTTCAACGATTGACGTCACACGCATACGTCATCATACATAGACGTTTTCAACCGGAAGTTTAGCGGGAAATTTAAAATGTCACTTTATAAGTTAACCCGGCCGTACTGGCATGTGTTGCTATGTTAAGATTTCATCATTGATATATAAACTATCAGACTGCGTGGTCGCTAGTAGTGGCTTTCAGTAGGCCTTTAAGCCTGCCTTTTCCGGTCCCTCGTCGTGGCTTCATTGTTTACATTTGCAACAGTTACGTTGGCATTCTGGTTTTCCAGCTCATGATTCCTGTGCTAAAGTTACCTTAGCTTCTAGTATTCCTGTGCTAAAGTTACCTTAGCTTCTAGTATTCCTGTGCTAAAGTTACCTTAGCTTCTAGTATTCCTGTGCTAAAGTTACCTTAGCTTCTAGTATTCCTGTGCTAAAGTTACCTTAGCTTCTAGTATTCCTGTGCTAAAGTGACCTTAGCTTCTAGTATTCCTGTGCTAAAGTTACCTTAGCTTCTAGTATTCCTGTGCTACAGTGACCTTAGCTTCTAGTATTCCTGTGCTAAAGTGACCTTAGCTTCTAGTATTCCTGTGCTAAAGTGACCTTAGCTTCTAGTATTCCTGTGCTAAAGTTACCTTAGCTTCTAGTATTCCTGTGCTAAAGTGACCTTAGCTTCTAGTATTCCTGTGCTAAAGTGACCTTAGCTTCTAGTATTCCTGTGCTAAAGTGACCTTAGCTTCTAGTATTCCTGTCCTAAAGTGACCTTAGCTTCTAGTATTCCTGTGCTAAAGTGACCTTAGCTTCTAGTATTCCTGTGCTAAAGTGACCTTAGCTTCTAGTATTCCTGTGCTAAAGTGACCTTAGCTTCTAGTATTCCTGTGCTAAAGTGACCTTAGCTTCTAGTATTCCTGTGCTAAAGTGACCTTAGCTTCTAGTATTCCTGTGCTACAGTGACCTTAGCTTCTAGTATTGCTGTGCTAAAGTGACCTTAGCTTCTAGTATTCCTGTGCTAAAGTGACCTTAGCTTCTAGTATTCCTGTGCTAAAGTGACCTTAGCTTCTAGTATTCCTGTGCTAAAGTGACCTTAGCTTCTAGTATTCCTGTGCTAAAGTTACCTTAGCCTCTAGTATTCCTGTGCTAAAGTGACCTTAGCTTCTAGTATTCCTGTGCTAAAGTGACCTTAGCTTCTAGTATTCCTGTGCTAAAGTGACCTTAGCTTCTAGTATTCCTGTGCTAAAGTGACCTTAGCTTCTAGTATTCCTGTGCTAAAGTGACCTTAGCTTCTAGTATTCCTGTGCTAAAGTGACCTTAGCTTCTAGTATTCCTGTGCTAAAGTGACCTTAGCTTCTAGTATTCCTGTGCTAAAGTGACCTTAGCTTCTAGTATTCCTGTGCTAAAGTGACCTTAGCTTCTAGTATTCCTGTGCTAAAGTGACCTTAGCTTCTAGTATTCCTGTGCTAAAGTGACCTTAGCTTCTAGTATTCCTGTGCTAAAGTGACCTTAGCTTCTAGTATTCCTGTGCTAAGTAAGTTTTTGCTTTAGCTTCTCGTGCGAACGGCACACTTTCCTTTTGTTTCGTTCCTGTCTGTTGTAATGTGTATGATTTATGAGAAATAAATCATCTACCTGCACGCTTTCGTCCGGAGCCGTCAGTTTTGCGTCCCGGGAACTAACCGCAGTACGCTGCACCCCACCGTGACTAATGACTGAGCTACGTGACGTCATTTCTTGTGATGTCCTACGGGGCATTTCTTGTCGGGACGAGATTCGTTCCTAGGGATTCGAATAAAGAACCATACTTGCCAACCCTCCCGTTTTTAGCGGGAGAATCCTGGTATTCAGCGCCTCTCCCGACAACCTCCCGGCAGAGATTTTCTCCCGACAAACTCCCGGTATTCAGCCGGAGCTGGAGGCCACGCCCCCTCCAGCTCAATGCGGACCTGAGACTGAGTGGGGACAGCCTGTTCTCACGTCCGCTTTCCCACAAAATAAACAGCTTGCCTGCCCAAAGACGTCATAACATCTAGGGCTTTTATAGAGTGCACAACTGCGCACACAACAAGGAGACGAAGCAGAAGAACGAGGAAATTACAGACCTGGCGGCCGAAATGATATACTCATCATGAACGGAGAAGTTAAACAGGACAATACTGCCATCTAATGGATAGCCACTGGAACACTGAAATTCAAGTATTTATTTTATTTATATGTAAACAAAATAATAAAAAAAAAAAATATATATAGCTAGAATTCACTGAAAGTCAAGTATTTCATACATATATATAGAGATGTCCGATAATATCGGTCTGCCGATATTATCGGCCGATAAATACGTTTAAATGTAATATCGGAAATTATCGGTATCGGTTTTTTTATCATCAGTATCGTTTTGTTTTTTTTAAAATTAAATTTGTAATGTCTAATAAAAAGACTATAGATAAACTTTATCTAGGGATGTCCGATATTATCGGCCGATAAATGCGTTAAAATGTAATATCGGAAATTATCGGTATCGTTTTTTTTTATTATCTGTATCGTTTTTTTTTGTTTTTTTTAATTTATTTTTAATTAAATCCACATAAAAAACACAAATACACTTACAATTAGTGCACCAACCCAAAAAAACCTCGCTCCCCCATTTACACTCATTCACACAAAAGGGTTGTTTCTTTCTGTTATTAATATTCTGGTTCCTACATTATATATCAATATATATCAATACAGTCTGCAAGGGATACAGTCCGTAAGCACACATGATTGTGCGTGCTGCTGCTCCACTAATAATACTAACCTTTAACATTTAATTTTACAAATTTTCATTAATTACTAGTTTCTATGTAACTGTTTTTATATTGTTTTACTTTCTTTTTTATTCAAGAAAATGTTTTTAATTTATTTATCTTATTTTATTTGATTCATTTTTTTAAAAAAAGTACCTTATCTTCACCATACCTGGTTGTCCAAATTAGCCATAATAATGTGTTAATTCCACGACTGTATATATCGGTTGATATCGGTATCGGTAATTAAAGAGTTGGACAATATCGGCATATCGGATATCGGCAAAAAGCCATTATCGGACATCCCTACATATATATATATATTTTTATATATATATCCATCCATCCATCCATTTTCTACCGCTTATTCCCTTCGGAGTCGTGTATATGAAATATATATGAAATACTCGAGGTGGTGAATTCTAGCTGTAAATAAGCCCACCCCCCACCCCCGACCAAGCGCCCCCCACCACCTCCCGATATTGGAGGTCTCAAGGTTGGCAAGTATGTAAAGAACCAACTCTTTTTCTTTACTATAGTGGTCTCGATAACGGGTACCGGTTCTCAAAAAGGGATTCGAGTCCGAGGACTCGGTTCTTTTCTTATCAAACAACCGGGAAAACCGGTTTCGAGCATCATCCCTAGGTGCGCCTTTTGTATGAAAATAGACCTGAATAGACTCGCTCATCGGCAGTGCGCCTTATAATCCGGTGCGCCCTATGGTCCGAAGAATACGGTAATAATAACGATGGTTTGACAGGAATGACCACTTTCATTTTGACGGTCTTTTTCCCCCCTCCGTTTTTCAGTTAAGACTCAAGTGAAGTGGAAAAGGTGCGGCCATTGTACGGAAGACATGTTGCATGGTTCCAGTACGCACCAATAGGAGGGCCCGCCCTTGCTCGTCGATGTCGGGAACCAAGTCTTCTATTGGCTTAGCAGGTCGTGGGGAGAAGGCACTCTGTGGTAGGGCCACCTCCTGGGGCCAGTCCTCTGCCGACGGCACCCCGACCACGCTGTGGGGGATGATGGTAAATATGAGGAGTCTACCCTCTGGTGGTTAGTCACACGGATGTGCAAATACTCACTCAAAGATTTTACCCAGCTGATCAACATCTGAGTTACCGCGGAACAGAGGTCTGTGAATGAGAAGAAGCCGTTAATCTATACAGCAGGGACGTGCACATGATTATAGAGGGGCGGGGGCTCAAAGTCAGAAAAGGGCAGGGATTTTTTTTTTAGTCCTTTACACAATATGGAAATTAATGTAAAATTAAATTTGCTAATAGGAAGCTAACTACTTAGCTGTGTGTCTTTTGTAGGTAAAAGTGATTGCCATTTCTTTTGTGTCAACAAATTATGGTCATAATGAGTTAATTCACGTTATCATAGGCTTGGAAGACATGAAAAGCAACAAAACACTGGTTAATTATTAGGCTATTTATTGTTAAAGATAAGCACTTTAATATTTAATATCACGCACATAATAAACCTATCAATTACACAAGGCCAAGTACCAACAGATTTTAAGATAGCAAGAGTAACTCCCCTCTTTAAAAAAGGAAGCAAATTGGAACCTGGCAACTACCGACTTGTTTCTATTCTCAGTTCCATTTCGAAAGTAATGGAGAAAATAGTTTATGAACAGGTCGATAGTTACCTTGCCACTAATAAACTCATGTACAAATTCCAATCCGGCTTTAGAACTATCCACTCCACTGACACATTTAGTTTAGTTTATTAAGGATCCCCATTAGTCTACACCGCAGTGGAGACTATTCTTCCTGGGGTCCAGGCAAAAAACATCACACAATCACAAAACAAAAGATTAAAATGCAGTACAACATGATCAAATAATAAAATGTTGTAATACAAAAATAGCAACAACACATGCCTTCTCTATCTGACCGACCACATCAAACATGAGGTGGACGCGGGCAAATACTGCGGCATGGTCATGCTGGACCTTCAGAAGGCCTTTGACACCGTTAACCACGCTATACTGTTGGATAAGCTCAGAGCAATCGGATTTAACAAAACCTCTTGGAGCTGGATGCAATCTTACTTGGAGGGGAGGGAACAGGTGGTAGAGGTGAACGGCACCGTGTCCCCCCCCCTCTCCGTGAGCTGTGGAGTCCCCCAAGGCAGTATATTGGGACCTTTACTGTTCCTAATATACATAAACGACATGTCATCGGCATGCGACTGTGAATTGTTTTTGTTTGCGGATGACTCTGCCCTGCTGGTATCCGACAAGGACAAGTCCCAGGTGGAGAAAATCCTCAGTGCTGAGCTCTGTAGAACTAGCACCTGGCTCGCTGACAACAAGCTATCCATCCACTTGGGTAAAACGGAATCCATCCTGTTTGGGTCCCACATCAACCTTAAGAAAGTCAATGACTTCACTATAAAAGTGGGTGACATTGTTATCGCCAGGAAAGATGAGGTCACCTACCTAGGTTCTATTCTAGAGGCTAATATTTCCTGTGATAAAATGGCAACCAAGGTAATCAAAAAGGTCAACCAACGAACGAGATTTCTCTACAGAATCTCCTCTCTGGTCAACAAAAGCACCATGAGGATTCTGGCGGGAACTCTCGTTCAACCCTTTTTCGATTACCCATGCACCTCCTGGTACCCTAGCACCTCCAAAACCCTCAAATCTAAACTCCAAACATCTCAGAACAAGCTAGTCAGGTTACTTCTAGACCTCCACCCCAGATCCCACCTCACTCCTACCCACTTCTCCAAAGTGGGCTGGCTCAAGGTGGAGGACAGAGTTGAACAACTTGCACTGAGCCTAGTCTATAAAATCCACTACACCTCCCTGATACCGAAGTACATGTCAAACTACTTCCTTAACGTAAATGACCGCCATAACCACAACACCAGGGGGAGCTCCACTAACCACGTTAAACCCAGATCCCGAACTAACAAAGGTCTTAACTCATTCTCTATATATGCCACATCAATGTGGAATGCGCTCCCAACAGGTATAAAAGAAAGGGCATCTCTATCCTCCTTCAAAACCGCAATAAAAGTTCACCTCCAGGCAGCTACAACCCTAAACTAACACCTTCCCCGGATTGCTAATAATCAAATGTAAACAATCATAGCAGATACTTTTTCTTATGCCTTCTGATCTCTCTCTCTCTCTCTCTCTCTCTCTCTCTCTCTCTCTATGTCCACTACTTGCTGTCCATATCCTACCCCCCCCCCCCTCCACATCCCTGATTGTAAATAATGTAAATAATTCAATGTGATTATCTTGTGTGATGACTGTATTATGATGATAGTATATATCTGTATCATGAATCAATTTAAGTGGACCCCGACTTAAACAAGTTGAAAAACTTATTGGGGTGTTACCATTTAGTGGTCAATTGTACGGAATATGTACTTCACTGTGCAACCTACTAATAAAAGTCTCAATCAATCAATCAATCAATTGAACATTGAACAGTGCAACATGAACTTTGAAAAAAAAATACAAAAATAAATACCCAAATGGAAAAAACGTCAATGTGAAAATCTGTCCTTCTTCCCTTAAAGGCCTACTGAAATGAATTTTTTTTATTTAAACGGGGATAGCAGATCTATTCTATGTGTCATACTTGATCATTTCGCGATATTGCCATATTTTTGCTGAAAGGATTTAGTATAGAACAACGACGATAAAGATTGCAACTTTTGGTATCTGATAAAAAAAAGGCTTGCCCCTACCGGAAGTAGCGTGACGTAGTCAGTTGAACATATACGCAAAGTTCCCTATTGTTTACAATGATGGCCGCATGAAGTGAGAGAGATTCGGACCGAGAAAGCGACAATTTCCCCATTAATTTGAGCGAGGATGAAAGATTTGTGGATGAGTAAAGTGCAAGTGAAGGACTAGTGGGGAGTTGAAGCTATTCAGATAGGGAAGATGCTGTGAGAGCCGGGGGTGACCTGATATTCAGCTGGGAATGACTACAACAGTAAATAAACACAAGACATATATATACTCTATTAGCCACAACACAACCAGGCTTATATTTAATATGCCACAAATTAATCCTGCATAAAAACACCTGCGTGTTTGTTATGCTAGCTCCTAGCTCCTCTGCTAGCTCCTAGCTCCATAGAACACGCCAATACAATTCAAACACCTGATCAACACACACCATCACTCAGCCCAAAAGACCGTTTACCTAACCCAAGGTTCATAAAGCTTATATATTTTTAAAAAGTTACGTACGTGACGCGCACATACGGTCAAGTTATCGAATGTTTAGCAGCCAAGGCTGCATACTCACGGTACCTGATATTCAGCTGGGAATGACTACAACAGTAAATAAACACAAGACATATATATACTCTATTAGCCACAACACAACCAGGCTTATATTTAATATGCCACAAATTAATCCTGCATAATAACACCTGCGTGTTTGTTATGCTAGCTCCTAGCTCCTCTGCTAGCTCCTAGCTCCATAGAACACGCCAATACAATTCAAACACCTGATCAACACACACAATCACTCAGCCCAAAAGACCGTTCACCTAACCCAAGGTTCATAAAGCTTATATATTTTTAAAAAGTTACGTACGTGACGCGCACGTAGGTACGGTATGTGTTATGCTAGCTCCTCTGCTAGCTCCTAGCTCCATAGAACACGCCAATACAATTCAAACACATGATCAACACACACAATCACTCAGCCCAAAAGACCGTTCACCTAACCCAAGGTTCATAAAGCTTATATATTTTAAAAAAGTTACGTACATACGCAAAAAAAAGCCAAAGCTGCATACTCACAGTAGCACGTCTGCGTCTTTGTCATCCAAATCAAAGTAATCCTGGTAAGAGTCTGTGTTGTCCCAGTTCTCTACAGGCGTCTGTGTATCCAAATCAAAAGTCCTCCTGGTTAGAGTCTCTGTTATCCGAGTTCTTCCATCTTGACTGCATCTTTCGGGAATGTAAACAAAGAAGCGCCGGCTGTGTACTGTTGTGGCTGACTACGTTCGAAAAATACGTCCATTTCGCACCGACAACTTTCTTCTTTGCTTGCTTGGCTTCCTTCTCCATAATGCAATGAACATGATTGAAACAGATTCACGAACACAGATGTCCAGAATACTGTGGAATTATGAAATGAAAACAGAGCTTTTTCGTATCGGCTTCAATGTGGAAGGCATACCCGTGTTCGCCGGGCTACGTCACGCGCATACGTCATCCTCAGAGGCGTTTCGAACCGGAAGTTTAGCGGCAAATTTAAAATGTCACTTTATAAGTTAACCCGGCCGTATTGGCATGTGTTATAATGTTAAGATTTCATCATTGATATATAAACTATCAGACTGCGTGGTCGGTAGTAGTGGCTTTCAGTAGGCCTTTAACTTGATGAAAACACCATCAAGTTGTAACTTATGGTCTTTCTCACTTAATGCTCAGACTAAACAACTGAAACGCAATACAGGGCCAAAAATATGGACCAGGGGCCAGTAGAGGGCTGTATCCTTTCTTTTTTTGGCATTGTGCTGCAGGCATAATCAACATGAATGAAGTTTAAATACAGATGGTAATATTCCTAACAGATAACCTACATCTTATATCCCCAGAATGCTGAAATTATTATTATTATTATCATTATTATTTTGTTAACCCACACAGTAATAAAAAGTCACAATAAACTTTATATCTAAAACTCTACTGTGAGAAAAATGTGATCCGCCGTAAACACAGTGCATTTTATTTTGAAAATTAACCCGGTGTTTTATTTTGTACACTACTTCCTGTCCCGCAGATCCGCTGTGCTCTGTGCGGACTTGATGTGCCGTGCTCAATTGATGCGCCGTGCTCCGACGTCCGGCTACAAAAAGAAGCTGACACATTGAATAATACAGCGTTTTTCTGCAATATTACCCATATTAGATGCTGAATAAGTGGACGGCGACTAGACCATAACATAACTCACAGGTTCAACTTGCTCCACTGTCACGTCTCAGGGGCGCATCTCTCTCTCTCTCTCTCTGAAGCTCAAACAGGCTCAAACAACCCGGTATTACAAGAAAACGTGGAGTTTTTCTACCGCTGTTTTTTTTTTTTTTTTTTTTTTACATCACTGACAGCAATTTATTAATGTTGTTTAAAGAAAAAAAAAGAAAAAAACACAGGCAGAGGGCACTTTTTAAGACGAGGCAAAAAAGTGCAGGGGCTCAAGCACCCATAGGGCCCTATGTGTGCACGTGCCTGCTATACAGTATATATTCCATAAATCAGTGTTTTTCAACCTTTTCCGAGCAGAGGCACATTTTTTGCGTTGAAAAAATCCGGAGGCACACAATAAGCAGAAATCATTACAAAACGAAACTCAGTTGACAATCACTATAGCTCTTGTCTCAAAGTAGGTGTACTGTCACCACCTGTCACATCACGCCATGTCTTATTTTGACTTTTTTGTCGTTTTCCTGTGTGTAGTGTTTTACTTCTTGTCTTGCGCTCCTATTTTGTTGTGGATTGTCATGTACGGATGTACTTTGTGGACGCCGTCTGCTGCTCCACACGCTGTAAGTCTTTGCTGTCGTCCAGCATTCTGTTTGTGTTTACTTTGCAGCCAGTTCAGTTTTAGCTTTGTTTAGCATAACCATCCCTAAACTTCAATGCCTTTTTTTAGCGGCACTTGACTTTTGTTTATTTTTGGTTTAAGTATTAGATACCTTTTCACCTGTATACTGCCTCCCGCTGTGGTCTGCATATTGTGATAACGACAAACCATGTTCCCGACATCTACAAAGCAATTAGCTACCTGCTGCCACCTACTGATATGGAAGAGTATTACACGGTTACTCTGCCGAGGTCTAGACAGCACCGACACTCAACAACAACACATCATTTGCAGAATATAATTACTGGTTTGCAAAAAATAATTTGAACCCAAATAGGTGAAATTACATAACCTCCCACGGCACACCAGACAATATCTTACGGTACACTAGTGTGCCGCGGCACGGTGGTTGAAAAACACTGCCATAAGTCATGTTGGTGAGGTATGTTCTGACCTACAGTCGTGGTCAAAAGTGTACATACACTTGTAAAGAACATCATGTCATGGCTAAATAAAAAGTGTTTCTCGCCTTCCTGTCGAATTAAAAGCCTCACCTTTTCTCCTCCAAACATATTGCTGGGTATTGTGGCCAAACAGCTCCATTTTTGTTACATACATAAAGTGTATGTAAACTTTTGATTGCGACTGTAGCGTGAAACAACATAGACACTAAATACAGCATTATTTACATGTGAATAACATAAATACAGTCTATTATACAGCATTATTTACATGTGAATAACATAAATACAGTCTATTATACAGCATTATTCACATGTGAATAATATAAATACAGTCTACTATACAGCATTATTCACATGTGAATAATATAAATACAGTCTATTATACAGCATTATTCACATGTGAATAACAAATACAGTCTATTATACAGCATTATTCACATGTGAATAACATAAATACAGAGTATTATACAGCATTATTCACATGTGAATAATATAAATACAGTCTATTATACAGCATTATTCACATGTGAATAATATAAATACAGTCTACTATACAGCATTATTCACATGTGAATAATATAAATACAGTCTATTATACAGCATTATTCACATGCGAATAACATAAATACAGTCTATTATACAGCATTATTCACATGTGAATAATATAAATACAGTCCATTATACAGCATTATTCACATGTGAATAATATAAATACAGTCTATTATACAGCATTATTCACTTGTGAATAATATAAATACAGTCCATTATACAGCATTATTCACATGTGAATAACATAAATACAGTCTATTATACAGGATTATTCACATGTGAATAATATAAATACAGTCTATTATACAGCATTATTCACATGTGAATAATATAAATACAGTCTATTATACAGCATTATTCACATGTGAATAACATAAATACAGTCTATTATACAGCATTATTCACATGTGAATAATATAAATACAGTCTATTATACAGCATTATTCACATGTGAATAACATAAATACAGTCTATTATACAGCATTATTCACATGTGAATAACATAAATACAGTCTATTATACAGCATTATTCACATGTGAATAACATAAATACAGTCTATTATACAGCATTATTCACATGTGAATAACATAAATACAGTCTATTATACAGCATTATTCACATGTGAATAACATAAATACAGTCTATTATACAGCATTATTCACATGTGAATAACATAAATACAGTCTATTATACAGCATTATTCACATGTGAATAACATAAATACAGTCTATTATACAGCATTATTCACATGTGAATAACATAAATACAGTCTATTATACAGCATTATTCACATGTGAATAACATAAATACAGTCTATTATACAGCATTATTCACATGTGAATAACATAAATACAGTCTATTATACAGCATTATTCACATGTGAATAACATAAATACAGTCTATTATACAGAATTATTCACATGTGAATAACAAAAATACAGTCTATTATACAGCATTATTCACATGTGAATAACATAAATACAGTCTATTATACAGCATTATTCACATGTGAATAACATAAATACAGTCTATTATACAGCATTATTCACATGTGAATAACATAAATACAGTCTATTATACAGCATTATTCACATGTGAATAACATAAATACAGTCTATTATACAGCATTATTCACATGTGAATAACATAAATACAGTCTATTATACAGCATTATTCACATGTGAATAACATAAATACAGTCTATTATACAGCATTATTCACGTGTGAATAACATAAATACAGTCTATTATACAGCATTATTCACGTGTGAATAACATAAATACAGTCTATTATACAGCATTATTCACATGTGAATAACATAAATACAGTCTATTATACAGTATTATTCACATGTGAATAACATAAATACAGTCTATTATACAGCATTATTCACATGTGAATAACATAAATACAGTCTATTATACAGCATTATTCACATGTGAATAACAAAAATACAGTCTATTATACAGCATTATTCACATGTGAATAATATAAATACAGTCTATTATACAGCATTATTCACATGTGAATAACATAAATACAGTCTATTATACAGCATTATTCACATGTGAATAACATAAATACAGTCTATTATACAGCATTATTCACATGGGAATAATATAAATACAGTCTATTATACAGCATTATTCACATGTGAATAACATAAATACAGTCCATTATACAGCATTATTCACATGTGAATAACATAAATACAGTCCATTATACAGCATTATTCACATGTGAATAATATAAATACAGTCTATTATACAGCATTATTCACATGTGAATAACATAAATACAGTCCATTATACAGCATTATTCACATGTGAATAGCATAAATACAGTCCATTATACAGCATTATTCACATGTGAATAATATAAATACAGTCTATTATACAGCATTATTCACATGTGAATAATATAAATACAGTCCATTATACAGCATTATTCACATGTGAATAACATAAATACAGTCTATTATACAGCATTATTCACATGTGAATAATATAAATACAGTCTATTATACAGCATTATTCACATGTGAATAACATAAATACAGTCTATTATACAGCATTATTCACATGTGAATAATATAAATACAGTCTATTATACAGATCTACGTTTTGTGTGGGTGCCGTCAAGTAGAATTGGTAACAGAACCGACAAAAGGGAGGAGAGCGGCAGCAGGACTGCTGGAGGTTCCTGTGGCTTTGGAGGCCCGTGGGCGTCCGTTGCCTGCTTTGGCAACCAGGCACAAATTCCAGTGTTCAGCATCAGAAGAACCCAAAGCTTTGGACGGGACCAAACGAAGCGTTCGGTGCGCGCTTTCGCTTTTCAATGTGAATGTTTGTCAGAAAATAGGAGGCCCGTGAATGAAAGGTGTGATTATCCTCCAAGAGAAAGGAAGAATGGGAACTAGACCTTCCTGCTGACGGAAATAAGGGAGGTGTTGATGTAAAGGAACTTGATTTGAACAATACCTGTTGTGTTCTACAAGACCGTCTCACATGATGTCTGCTTTACGTTACAAAAAAGCAGCTTGGAAACGGTCTGTAAAACAAAATCTATGCAAAATTTGGACAAAAACCCCACCATCAAACGTTATTTAGCCCTCAAAGAAGTGTTTTAAATGTCACATGTCATGACTTTCTTTATAGTAGGCTACCAGACCTGTTGGACTACAGAAGACGTCTGGATGTCACACAATGAACATACTGACTACGTTCTTGGTAACGTAAGCAATTTAGATGTCTTTTCTACGGATCAATGTCAACATTATTTGATACAAGAGTCTAACTGGTTGAAATGACCCAGATATTCTGTGACCACAGATAAAGCGCTAGCTGTCCAAAGTCGGGACCCGGGGTGGACCACTCATCTGTGCATCAGTTGGTGACGTCTCTGCACTGCTGACCGGTCTCCACTCAAGATGATCTCCTGCTGGCCCCACTATGGACTGGACTCTCACTATTATGTTAGATCCACCATGGACTGGACTCTCACACTATCATGTTAGATCCACTATGGACTGGACTCTCACACTATTATGTTAGATCCACTATGGACTGGACTCTCACTATTATGTTAGATCCACTATGGACTGGACTCTCACTATTATGTTAGATCCACTATGGACTGGACTCTCACTATTATGTTAGATCCACTATGGACTGGACTCTCACTATTATGTTAGATTCACTATGGACTGGACTCTCACTATTATGTTAGATCCACTATGGACTGGACTCTCACTATTTTGTTAGATCCACTATGGACTGGACTCTCACTATTATGTTAGATCCACTATGGACTGGACTCTCACTATTATGTTAGATCCACCATGGACTGGACTCTCACTATTATGTTAGATCCACCATGGACTGGACTCTCACACTATTATGTTAGATCCACTATGGACTGGACTCTCACACTATTATGTTAGATCCACTATGGAGTGGACTCTCACTATTATGTTAGATCCACTATGGACTGGACTCTCACTATTATGTTACATCCACTATGGACTGGACTCTCACACTATTATGTTAGATCCACTATGGACTGGACTCTCACTATTATGTTAGATCCACTATGGACTGGACTCTCACAATATTATGTTAGATCCACTATGGACTGGACTCTCACACTATTATGTTAGATCCACTATGGACTGCACTCTCACACTATTATGTTAGATCCACTATGGACTGGACTCTCACTATTATGTTACATCCACTATGGACTGGACTCTCACTATTATGTTAGATCCACTATGGACTGGACTCTCACTATTATGTTAGATCCACTATGGACTGGACTCTCACTATTATGTTAGATCCACTATGGACTGCACTCTCACACTATTATGTTAGATCCACTATGGACTGGACTCTCACTATTATGTTAGATCCACTATGGACTGGACTCTCACTATTATGTTAGATCCACTATGGACTGCACTCTCACTATTATGTTAGATCCACCATGGACTGGACTCTCACACTATTATGTTAGATCCACTATGGACTGGACTCTCACACTATTATGTTAGATCCACTATGGACTGGACTCTCACTATTATGTTAGATCCACTATGGACTGGACTCTCACTATTATGTTAGATTCACTATGGACTGGACTCTCACACTATTATGTTAGATCCACTATGGACTGGACTCTCACACTATTATGTTAGATCCACTATGGACTGGACTCTCACACTATTATGTTAGATCCACTATGGACTGGACTCTCACACTATTATGTTAGATCCACTATGGACTGGACTCTCACTATTATGTTAAATCCATTATGGACTGGACTCTCACAATATAATGCTAGATCTACTCGACGTCCATTGCACAGGTCATCCCATTGGGTTGAGTTTTTCCTTGCCATGATGTGGGATCTGAGCCGAGGATGTCGTTGTGGCTTGTGCACCCCTTTGAGACACTCGTGATTTAGGGCTATATAAGTAAACATTGATTGATTGATAATAACTAAAGTTTCTTGGGTGAATAATGTAAACTCACTACACCGGTATGTTTTAGTGCTTTCATGGTGAGTTTACTGACAGATATAAGTAAGAACTTTACACTACTTTATATTAGAAATGACAACAGTGGAAGATGAATGTCCCATAACAAGAAGATAGAGAAGAAGAAGAAGCTTATCGACTACGGTGTCCGCACAGACTACAGTGGCGGACGTGCGCAAATTTTCAGGACTTAGGCAGATTTCAAGTACACATCAGCAGGTACCAGAAGGTAAGAAAAGTTGCTTTTGCATAATATTGTGAAACAGAACGCCAGATAATATGTCTGCTAATGGGTGCCATTTTGCGGTCCTTATACACACACCATAATAATACTTGTACCTCTGACTACGGTAACTGTAATGTGCCGACAATCCATCAAGCGGTGCGGCTTCAAAGTCGTACTAAAACATTTTGACCGATTTTTGAGTTCCGTGTGTAATGTTCTTTATTTTCAATGGAACATTTAAAGTTTTGGTGTTGTTTACTGGCGTCGTATTGCAGTCTACACGTATCTTTTATGTGGGACTGCCATCTACTGGTCACACTTTTCATTACACCACAGGGTTTCCCACACATTCATTTATTTGTGGCGGCCCGCCACGAAAGAATTACGTCCGCCACAAATAAAAAAAAAAAAAAAAATATATATATATATATATATATATATATATATATATATATATATATATATATATATATATATATATATAGATCTATCTATCTATCTATCTATATATATATATATATATATATATATATATATATATATATATATATATATATATATATATATATATATATATATATATATATATATATATTTGTCCTCTCCAGTTTCTCAGGCAAATCATACAGTTGATGTAGATGCCCATATCGGCTGTTCAGATTTACTTTACAAAAGAGAAGTGTAGGATACTTCTCTTGTTGCCTTATTTGTATTTGACTTTATTAAATGTATTTATATTACAAACACAACATGTGTATATAACAAAGGGTGCAAAGTCTGCAGGCAGTAGGAAACACATGGTTAAGTGTAAGGAGTAAAACTGATGGCAGTCTAAAGTTCAAGATTTTTGGAGCTCTTTGTTCAGTGGATCAGATGTTTGATGAAGCTCTGTGTCTATCTACCACCACTACTGTTTTCTGTTTATTTGTTACTGACTGTGGCAGGACACCTCTGCCTCTGTTTCACTTTATGTTGCTGGTAAATAATATGGTTGTAGTAGTAGGCTAAAGTTAAATTATTTAGTATGCACTAATTAAAGGGGCAGAGCTTTGAGACATTTTAGCTTTTATATTTCATAAGATATATTTTTTGTAAGAACCACAATTAATAAATATATTTCAGTGAATAACTTATTGTTCAAATCTGTATATAAATATGTACATAAAGTGTTGTAATTATATTGTAAAATGGATGGATGGATGGACGTTTAAAACAAAACTGTTATTATTAATTAGTAAGTATACATTTTTTGAGCCTTTTTAGAGAAAATCAAATCATTGTAGTAAATTATGCAAATTACTCGATGATGTCATGGTAACCACGCCCATAGCCACGCCCCCACCGCCACAGGTATCTTGGCAGTTTATGGGAAACACTGCACCATGTACCAAATAAAATTGCTTCGACGTCGGTAAGCACAACCAGAATTATTCCGTACATTAGGCGCGCCGCGTTGTAAGGCGCACTGTCGAGTTTTGAGAAAACGAAAGGATTTTAAGTGCGCCTTATAGTCGTAAAAACACGGTATACTGTTCAGAACTCAGAGAGACAGGCAGATAGACATTTTACAGTGATTGTCACAAGCTTGAAATAATCTCCACTGCCTCAATACAAAAATTTGCTGCAATCATTTATTTGTAATCAATATTGGTTTTAATATTGTTGTGCAGCACTTTGGAAACATTTCTGTTGTTTAAATGTGCTACACCAGGGGTGTCCAAACGTTTTCCACTGAGGGCCGCACACGGAAAAATTAAAGCATGTGGGGGCCATTTTGATATTTTTCATTTTCAAACCATAACAAAATATATGCATTTTTTTTTTATTTTACCTTTAGGGGTCCCGGGGACCATAAAGGGTCTCAGTCATTAAAATGTTACAAATAAGTCAGATTATTATTTTTTTTAAATTATTTAACGCTTACAATAAATCTCTATATCAACTTCAAGTTGAAATAAAGTAATACAAATTAAAAAAAATGTTTTATGGCTTTTCTGTCAAAAACAACTTAGTTTTTTTTTTTATAGTAAAACTGAAATATGCAGTATTTAGTAATTAGAGCCCTAAAAGATCAATAATGCAGGACACCATTGATTTTAATTCTTTCATATTTTTGAGTAATCACAGTGAAAAGATAAATAAAAAATCACTAAATATATTTGGGATCCAAAAGGTGCCCCACTCATAAAGTGATACATTTTTATTAGGTTTTTCTTTTACTTTCATCACTTAAGTTACGAGATCAACTTCAGATATATCTGTCCATTTTATGCGGGAACTATTATTTTGTTTGTTTTATGCGCTTTTGTCAAAGAAAACTTTGATGTTTTTATATGGCTACTACACAATATATGCAATATTTACCACATAAAACATTTTAAAGTGAAATATTTGAAGTAATCGGAGCCCTGAAAATAATTCATTATAACATGGATTTTTTGTCATTATTATTATTTTTTGAGCAATGGCAAAAAAAGAAAAACGAAGAAAGACAAAAGAAAAAAAAACAGCCTGCATGGCAGCTTTTGTGTCAACATTGCAACTTTTTCTCCTTAGATTTCACCTCATTCCACTTTTTTTAATGTTCTTTTTTATTTTTACAATAGTATTTCCAGAATGTGTGGCGGGCCGGTAAACAATTAGCTGCGGGCCGCAAATGGCCCCCCCGGGCCGCACTTTGGACACCCCTGCGCTACACAAATAAAGTGGATTGGATTGGATTGAAACCAGCATTTCTTTGAACCTCCTGAGAGAAACCACATGCATGCGGGTCCCGTAATGGATTTTCTCCGATCACTTGAGCTCGCCCCAAAACCAGTTTGAAGCGTTGCAAAATTCACCTCGAGCAAAGTCATCATGCCAAAACAAGCCGGCTTGATATTTCAGGGAAGGTCCATTTTTAAACCCGGAGTGGTTTGCTGTCCACATTTGCAGACGGCCTTGCGAGTCCACACAATAGCACACAATGGGGTTGTTTCCCTTTGTGAGCGCTGCGTGTGCATATAGTGCGCACACTGCTTTGCTAGAGTCAGCTGAGTCATGCATCCTTTGCTGCCAAATCTGCTCTGTCCCACTGCAGCGACCTCTGGAATGTGTGTGTGTGTGTGTGTGTGTGTGTGTTCTTGTATTGTTACCCTTCTTGAGACATCAACAAGGAAAAGTAGCTTCCATATGAGGACCGGTGAACAAGTTAGCACCAAAATCATGGTCCCAATATGGAAAAGCATTGCATCTAACAGAGAGCCAAATACTAGAATCTGTGAACATTGCTCCAAAGTCAGGATTTTTTTGTTGATTTAATGTGCATACAAAAGTAAACATTGACAGGTGCAAAGGCAGCAATATATGATAAAACAAGACGACAGCTAAAGAAGGACTTCCCTATTCATCCCCAGAAAAGATGATTTTACGACGTCCGGTGTTGACGTAAGACAACCCGCGTCCCATATGTGACCATAGGATGAACAAATACACTACGCTACTAAGACTATAGTGGCCGTTAACAGTTAGCTTCTACAGCTGGGTTGCCCAAAGTGCGCCACAGGGGCCATTTGTGGTCCGTGACTCCTTTGTCATCGGCCTTAAGCACATTATATATTATATATATATATATATATATATATATATATATATATATATATATATATATATATATATATATATATAACCAAATATGTGTTATATGTAGGGCTGCAACAACTAATCGATTAAAATCGATTATAAAAATAGTTGCCTATTAATTTAGTCATCGATTCGTTGGATCTGTGCTATGCGCATGCGCAGAGGCTTTAAAAAATAAAAAAAAATTAAAAATTTTTTTATTTAAAAAAACCCCCCAAAAAAACCTTTATTTATAAACTGCAACATGTACAAACAGCTGAGAAACAATAATCAAAATAAGTATGGTGCCAGTATGCTGTTTTTTTTCAATAAAATACTGGAAAGGATAGAAATGTAGTTTGTCTCTTTTATACGATTATTAATCGATTAATCGAAGTAATAATCGTCAGATTAATCGATTATCAAATTAGTCGTTAGTTGCAGCCCTAGTTATATGTGTTTTATGTTGCACGATTGCACCAAGAAAAATTCCTAGTTTGTGAACCCGTTCTCAAACAATGGCAATAAAACTATTCTGATTCTGATTCTGATTACAAAAAAATAAAAAATAGAGATCTCATTTGCTGAAATGATTTGGTGACATCTATCAAAATGAGGGTGGTCCCAAAAAGGAGAGATCTTTCAAATTGACTGTGTGTCACTTTTAAAAGTGCTCCCCCTCTGGTCAACATATGAAACAACAAGAAGAAATTGAAATGCGCCCCCTTTGGCCAAAATTAATAAAATAAATAAAATAAATATGTATATCGAGACATACTGTAATAACTTGAAGTAAATAATGAAGATTAAAAATTTTTTAAAAAAATTAATACAATTAACTAAAAGCAGTCTTTTTCTTACAATGTGTTGACTTTTTTCTTATAAAATTGGGAACAATTTCTCATATTCTTTCTGCTTCTGTAATATTGCAATATTTTATCGTAAAATTATAACTTTTTATGTAAAATTACTACCTTTTAATGCAAAATGGTGACATTTGTCATATACAATTCTGACTTATCACAATATTGCCAATTTTTTGTGTTGTTCTTGTAAAATGGTGACATTTTTTTGAGTACAAATGTGACTTTTGTCCTAATTTTGCCAAGCAAAATTCCGATGATTATTATAATAGTGCCAAAATGTTTAAGTTTTGTTATAAAACTGCGACTTTTGTCGAGTAAAATTACGACTCTTTTCATAAAATTGCCAACATTTTAAGCTTTTCTTGTAAAATTTCGACTGTTATTGAGAAAAATTCCAACTTTTATCATAATATCGCACAAATGTTCAGTTTTTCTTGTAACGTCATGACTTGCGTTGAGTAAGATAACGACTTTTATTATAATACTGCCCAAATTCTAAGTTTTCCTTGTGAAATTGTTACCTTTTTCTGGTGAAATTCCAACTCATTTTTCACAAGAAGCTTTTTTATATTTGCATAGTATGTATATATTATTAATGTTGTAAATACACATCTTTATATATCTAGAAAGGCTGGTCCTAAAGAGGTAGGCATTTTTCTCAGGTCTCAAGAAGGTAACAAATACAAGAATGTGTGTGTGTTAATTAACTAAAAGCAGTCTTTTTCTCAAAATGTGTCAACTTTTTTCTTACAAAATTGGGAACTTTTTCTCCTATTCTTTCTGTTTCTGAAATGTCGCAATATTTTCTCGTAAAATTATTACTTTATGTAAAACAGTGACATTTGTCATAAAATTCTGACTTTTATCACAATATTGCCAATTTTTTCGTTGTTCGTCGTTCTTGTAAAATAGTGACTTTTTCTGAGTAAAATTATGACTTTTGTCTGTAAAATTATGACTTTTGTCATAATTTTGCCAAGCAAATTTCCGATTATTATTACGATATTGCCAACATTTTAAAGTTTTCTTATAAAATTGTGACTTTTGTCGAGTAAAATTATGACTTTTCATTGAGTTGCCAACATTTTGAGCTTTTTCTTGTAAAATTGCAACTGTTATCATAATATTGCACAAATGTTCAGTTTTTCTTGTAACGTCATGACTTGCGTTGAGTAAGATAACGACTTTTACTATAATACTGCCAAAATTAAAAGTTTTTCTTGTGAAATTCTAACTCATTTTTCACAAGAAGCTTTTTTATATTTGCATAGTATGTATATATTATTAATGTTGTAAAATACACATCTTTATATATCTAGAAAGGCTGGTCCTGAAGAGGTAGGCATTTTTCTCAGGTCTCAAGAAGGTAACAAATACAAGAATGTGTGTGTTAATTAACTAAAAGCAGTCTTTTTCTCACAATGTGTCAACTTTTTTCTTATAAAATTGGGAACTTTTTCTCCTATTCTTTCTGTTTCTGAAATGTCGCAATATTTTCCTGTAAAATTTTTACTTGATGTAAAACAGTGACATTTGTCATAAAATTCTGAATTTTATCACAATATTGCCAATTTTTTCGTTGTTCGTTCTTGTAAAATAGTGACTTTTTCTGAGTAAAATATGACTTTTGTCATAATTTGGCCAAGCAAATTTCCGATTATTATTACGATATTGCCAACATTTTAAAGTTTTCTTATAAAATTGTGACTTTTGTCGAGTAAAATTATGACTTTTCATTGAGTTGCCAACATTTTAAGCTTTGTCTTGTAAAATTGCAACTGTTATCGAGTAAAAGTCCAACTTTTATCATAATATTGCACAAAATTAAAAGTTTTTCTTGTGAAATTCTAACTCATTTTTCACAAGAAACTTTTTTCATATTTGCATAGTATGTATATATTATTAATGTTGTATATACACATCTTTATATATCTAGAAAGGGTGGTCCTAATGAGGTAGGCATTTTTCTCAGGTCTCACGAAGGTAACAAATACAAGAGTGTGTGTGTGTGTGGTTGCACGTGAGTGTCAATTTGGGTGGGAAATGGGGAGAAAAAGAATGCGTGTGTGATGTGGCGATGCCTTGCTGTTCATTACAAGTTTAAATATGACACACACGTGCGCACGCTGTCTTGCAGCAGATTTATCAATCGAGTCTAGAAGGTCTAGGGTGAGAAAGTCCACATGGATGCGAGGCTTCTGCCGGACCATGAACGCAACACGCTGCTCCTTTCAAGTTGGGAGGAATGTCAACAAGCAGGCGTCCATTCACTCGACGCCGTGACTCACCCTGACACTATGCCAACCATGCAGATGCAGACTTGTACCACATTTCTTCAAATTCCTCTACCAACAATGCAGCCAGTAAAGCAGGCGTTTTAAACATTGTTGTGTTTGGCGATGAAAAGGGCAAACATGGCCGGAGGCGGACGTTTGATATTTTCGCAAGTCTTCACATATTCTTCCAAGCTCTATTTCGGAAGAACACGTGTCTTGTCTTGTGTCATCTTAAAATGTCAGGAACAAAGACAATTGCGATCAATCAAAAACAAAGTTATTCGGTTGACTTCGTCATTTGTGGAAATAGCAAGATATGACAAGCTCACACATGCTGTAAAATGAGCAAAATATGACAACTAGTTTGATTATCGTTGACTAAGCAAAAATAAAAAAATGCATATGGACGTGTTTTTGTTCCGCCTTTCTCCATGCTTTTATGTTATTTACTCTCAAAGGTGGTGTGTAGATTATGCACCCTAATCCTAAGTGGGGACACAACCTATTAGGCACTTAAAGGGGTCATAATATGTAAAACTCGTTTTTGACGTGTTTTTGTTCCCCCTTTCTCCATGCTTTTATGTTATTTACTCTCAAAGGTGGTGTGTAGATTATGCACCAAAATGCCAAGTGGGGACACAACCTATTAGGCACTTAAAGGGGTCATAATATGTAGAACTCGTTTTTGATGTGTTTTTGTTCCCCCTTTCTCCATGCTTTTATGTTATTTGCTCTCAAAGGTGATGTGTAGATTATGCACCCTAATGCCAAGTGGGGACACAACCCATCAGGCACTTAAAGGGGTCATAATATGTAGAACTCGTTTTTGATGTGTTTTTGTTCCCCCTTTCTCCATGCTTTTATGTTATTTACTGTCAAAGGTGGTGTGTAGATTATGCACCCTAATCCTAAATGGGGACACAACCTATCAGGCACTTAAAGGGGTCATAATATGTAGAACTAGTTTTTGTTCCCCCTTTCTCCATGCTTTTATGTTATTTACTCTCAAAGGTGGTGTGTAAATTATGCACCAAAATGCAAAGTGGGGACACAACCTATTAGGCACTTAAAGGGGTCATAATATGTAGAACTCGTTTGACGTGCTTTTGTTCCCCCTTTCTCCATGCTTTTATGTTATTTACTCTCAAAGGTGGCGTGTAGATCATGCACCCAGATCCTAAGTGGGGACACAACCTATTAGGCACTTAAAGGGGTCATAATATGTAGAACTCGTTTGACGTGCTTTTGTTTCCCCTTTCTCCATGCTTTTATGTTATTTGCTCTCAAAGGTGGTGTGTAGATTATGCACCAAAATGCCAAGTGGGGACACAACCTATCAGCCACTTAAAGGGGTCATAATATGTAGAACTCGTTTTTGACGTGTTTTTGTTCCCCCTTTCTCCATGCTTTTATGTTATTTACTGTCAAAGGTGGCGTGTAGACCATGCACCCTAATCCTAAGTGGGGACACAACCTATTAGGCACTTAAAGGGGTCATAATATGTAGAACTCGTTTTTGACGTGTTTTTGTTCCCCCTTTCTCCATGCTTTTATGTTATTTACTCTCAAAGGTGGTGTGTAGATTATGCACCAAAATGCCAAGTGCGGACACAACCTAGCAGGCACTTAAAGGGGTCATAATATGTAGAACTCGTTTTTGATGTGTTTTTGTTCCCCCTTTCTCCATGCTTTTATGTTATTTACTCTCAAAGGTGGTGTGTAGATTATGCACCCGAATGCCAAGTGGGGACACAACCTATTAGGCACTTGAAGGGGTCATAATATGTAGAACTCATTTTTGACGTGTTTTTGTTTCCCCTTTCTCCATGCTTTTATGTTATTTACTCTCAAAGGTGGCGTGTAGACCATGCACCCTAATCCTAAGTGGGGACACAACCTATTAGGCACTTAAAGGGGTCATAATATGTAGAACTCGTTTTTGACGTGTTTTTGTTCCCCCTTTCTCCATGCTTTTATGTTATTTACGCTCAAAGGTGGTGTGTAGATTATGCACCAAAATGCAAAGTGGGGACACAACCTATCAGGCACTTAAAGGGGTCATAATATGTAGAACTCGTTTGATGTACTTTTGTTCCCCCTTTCTCCATGCTTTTATGTTATTTACTCTCAAAGGTGGTGTGTAGATCATGCACCCTAATCCTAAGTGGGGACACAACCTATTAGGCACTTAAAGGGGTCATAATATGTAGAACTAGTTTTTGACGTGTTTTTGTTCCCCCTTTCTCCATGCTTTTATGTTATTTACTCTCAAAGGTGGTGTGTAGATTATGCACCAAAATGCCAAGTGGGCATAATATGTAGAACTCGTTTTTGACGTGTTTTTGTTCCCCCTTTCTCCATACTTTTATGTTATTTACTGTCAAAGGTGGTGTGTAGATTATGCACCCGAAGGCCAAGTGCGGACACAACCTATTAGGCACTTAAAGGGGTCATAATATGTAGAACTCGTTTTTGACGTGTTTTTGTTCCCCCTTTCTCCATGCTTTTATGTTATTTACTCTCAAAGGTGATGTGTAGACCATGCACCAAAATGCCAAGTGGGGACACAACCAATTAGGCACTTAAAGGGGTCATAATATGTAGAACTCGTTTTTGACGTGTTTTTGTTCCCCCTTTCTCCATGCTTTTATGTTATTTACTCTCAAAGGTGGTGTGTAGATTATGCACCAAAATGCCAAGTGGGCATAATATGTAGAACTCGTTTTTGACGTGTTTTTGTTCCCCCTTTCTCCATACTTTTATGTTATTTACTGTCAAAGGTGGTGTGTAGATTATGCACCCGAAGGCCAAGTGCGGACACAACCTATTAGGCACTTAAAGGGGTCATAATATGTAGAACTCGTTTTTGACGTGTTTTTGTTCCCCCTTTCTCCATGCTTTTATGTTATTTACTCTCAAAGGTGGTGTGTAGATTATGCACCAAAATGCAAAGTGGGGACACAACCTATTAGGCACTTAAAGGGGTCATAATATGTAGAACTCGTTTGACGTGTTTTTGTTCCCCCTTTCTCCATGCTTTTATGTTATTTACTCTCAAAGGTGGTGTGTAGATTATGCACCCTAATCCTAAGTGGGGACACAACCTATTAGGCACTTGAAGGGGTCATAATATGTAGAACTCATTTTTGACGTGTTTTTGTTTCCCCTTTCTCCATGCTTTTATGTTATTTGCTCTCAAAGGTGGTGTGTAGATTATGCACCAAAATGCCAAGTGGGGACACAACCTATCAGGCACTTAAAGGGGTCATAATATGTAGAACTCATTTATGACGTGTTTTTGTTTCCCCTTTCTCCATGCTTTTATGTTATTTGCTCTCAAAGGTGGTGTGTAGATTATGCACCAAAATGCCAAGTGGGGACACAACCTATTAGGCACTTAAAGGGGTCATAATATGTAGAACTCGTTTTTGACGTGTTTTTGTTCCCCCTTTCTCCATGCTTTTATGTTATTTACTCTCAAAGGTGATGTGTAGATTATGCACCAAAATGCCAAGTGGGGACACAACCTATCAGGCACTTAAAGGGGTCATAATATGGAGAACTCGTTTTTGACGTGTTTTTGTTCCCCCTTTCTCCATGCTTTTATGTTATTTGCTCTCAAAGGTGTTGTGTAGATTATGCACCCGAATGCTAAGTGGGGACACAACCTATTAGGCACTTGAAGGGGTCATAATATGTAGAACTCGTTTGACGTGTTTTTGTTCCCCCTTTCTCCATGCTTTTATGTTATTTGCTCTCAAAGGTGGTGTGTAGATTATGCACCAAAATGCCAAGTGGGGACACAACCTATTAGGCACTTAAAGGGGTCATAATATGTAGAACTCGTTTTTGACGTGTTTTTGTTCCCCCTTTCTCCATGCTTTTATGTTATTTACTCTCAAAGGTGATGTGTAGATTATGCACCAAAATGCCAAGTGGGGACACAACCTATCAGGCACTTAAAGGGGTCATAATATGGAGAACTCGTTTTTGACGTGTTTTTGTTCCCCCTTTCTCCATGCTTTTATGTTATTTGCTCTCAAAGGTGTTGTGTAGATTATGCACCCGAATGCTAAGTGGGGACACAACCTATTAGGCACTTGAAGGGGTCATAATATGTAGAACTCGTTTGACGTGTTTTTGTTCCCCCTTTCTCCATGCTTTTATGTTATTTGCTCTCAAAGGTGGTGTGTAGATTATGCACCAAAATGCCAAGTGTGGACACAACCTATCAGGCACTTAACACTAGAAGTCCCAGCATTTTTCTGTCTACCTAGAAGACCCAGAGAGGGGTCATTTGGCCCGACGCTTTTCCCGAATACACTAATCACTCATTTTGTTATGGTAATGAGGCTGTTAGGGGCAGTTTGTCTAGGTAGACAGAAAAATTATACATGTGGGAAATGCCGAAAGGAGCAATGGCAGTGCCAGGATTGTGAGTGACTGCTCAAATGTATGTCAGTCACGTTTACATGGACATGGTTTTTCATTCTTTGTAAATATGCTTTTTTCTTTGTAAATTTTTTTTTTTAAACTATTTTTGGCACACAAAAATAACAATTGCTTCTGCAACAACCCTCCACACCAAAACTGGGAAAACAGTTGCTTTTTCATTCTTTGTAAATATGTTTTGTTTTGTATTTTTTTTAACAATAAATGTCAGAGTGTTGATCCCTTCATTCTGTTGATCCTTGCAAAAACACACACAACCTACCTCAGAACTAAAGCTTGAGCTGTAAGGTCCCCTCCCCCACACAGGCTCAAGTGGCCCCCTGCCGTGTGCCACTAACAGCCACATTTTCATAACAAAAGGAGTGTCCACAGGGGGGACTAGGGGTCAAATGACCCTCTTGTGTGTTTTCTAGGTAAAAATGTCAATTGACCCTTCTCTGGGACTTCGCGTGTTAAAGGGGTCATAATATGTAGAACTCGTTTTTGACGTGTTTTTGTTCCCCCTTTCTCCATGCTTTTATGTTATTTACTCTCAAAGGTGCCATGTAGACCATGCACCCGAAGGCCAAGTGCGGACACAACCTATTAGGCACTTAAAGGGGTCATAATATGTAGAACTCGTTTTTGACGTTTTTTTGTTTCCCCTTTCTCCATGCTTTTATGTTATTTACTCTCAAAGGTGGTGTGTAGATTATGCACCAAAATGCCAAGTGGGGACACAACCTATCAGGCACTTAAAGGGGTCATAATATGTAGAACTCGTTTTTGACGTGTTTTTGTTCCCCCTTTCTCCATTCTTTTATGTTATTTACTGTCAAAGGTGATGTGTAGATTATGCACCCTAATCCTAAATGGGGACACAACCTATCAGGCACTTAATGGGGTCATAATATGTAGAACTCGTTTTTGACGTGTTTTTGTTCCCCCTTTCTCCATGCTTTTATGTTATTTACTGTCAAAGGTGGCGTGTAGATTATGCACCAAAATACAACCTATTCGGCACTAAAAAGGGTCATAATATGTAGAACTCGTTTTTGTGTATTTAGGATCCATATCAGCGTCAAAAATGTGAATGCAAATCATGGATGTTTTGAGGAAATATTCATAAAACAATTTTGCCTGGTTTCAAACCGGCCGTTTGAGATTTGCCCCGGCTAGTGGCGTTTATCATCCTGTCAGCGGATATCTCCATACATGGTAGAGGTTAGGGTTGTACGGTATACCGGTACTAGTATAGCATCGCGGTACTAACGAATCAAAAACGGTACTATACTCTGTTTGAAAAGTACCGGTTCACCATATTTTATTTATTTTTTTACAGGCATGACGGCGCGTCGTCGTCACGTCATGCCATTGCTAGTTTTACGAGCAGAGGAGCATGTTCGGCAGCGCATACACACAGAGTACTTACAAGCAGACACAGTGTGTAGACAGAAAAGGGAGAATGGACGCATTTTGGCTTAAAAAGTAAAAATAAAGGTGAAGTTATAACACTGAAACACCCTCAGGAAGAGGCCAGCTAGCTAGCGGCTAATGTCCATCCGCTTTTGGCAGTGTTTTAGCTTCTTCTAAATCACTAATCCTCGCCTCCATGGCGACAAATAAAGTGAGTTTTTACAAGTATCATTATCACTGCAGGACGAGGAATAGCTAAACATGCGTCACTACACACCGTAGGAGGATACAATAGCTCACCGGCGTCACAATGTAAACAAACGCCATGGGTGGATCTACACCTGACATCCACTGTTAATGAACAGGTAGGTAGTATTTCCTGCTTGGCATTGCTGCCTGTCGCACCTCCTCCAGTGCCCACGGGTCAGCTGCAGGGTCATCAGCCAGGAACCACCATTCACCAACGTTTCACTCCTTTAATCCTGGAACGTCTCCTGGTGGCGGAGCAGTGACAGGGACGTCTCCCTGTCACCCCCTGCAGCTGATAGCTGTTACCCCCTGCGGCTGTTATCGGGGTTAGTTGTTCTTTCCCCAGCTCCTGTCCTTCCTCCTCAGCCAGAGCCAAAAGCTGCCTTTCTCGGCCTCCTCTGCCAGATCTTTTATGGCCTTTCTCAGCTTTCTTCCAGTCACTCCTACGTCCCTCAAAAGGCGTGTGGTTGACAGCCCCACGTAGCCTCGGCAGCCAACTTCTACTGGGTAGATGGTTGTCTTCCAGCCAGCCTCCCGGCACTCAGCAGCCAGCTCCGAGTACTTGGCCTTCTTGCGCTCAAAGGCGGCCTCGATCCCCTCCTCCGATGGTACGGTCAGCTCAATAAGGTGCACCACTCTTGCCTTGCTGGACCACACTACAATATCCGGGCGGAGAGATGTAGTGGTGATCTCCGTGGGGAACCGGAGCTGCCTATTGAGGTCAACCCTCATGTCCCACTCCTGGTCTGGGGAAAAGGGCCTTGCTGCTGTCTCTCTTGGCCTGATGTATCTTTGACCCCCCCCTTCCGTGACAAAGCTGGTATGGTTCTCTGCTGGTGGTGATTCTTTGCTGCCCTGTCGACACCCCTCCAGCACCTCCGCTAGTTTCCTCAGGACCTGGTCGTGGCGCCATCTATAGCGCCCCTGAGAGAGTGCGGTCTTGCAGCCCGACAAGATGTGCTGGAGGCTTGCGTTGGGAGCATTGCAGAGTGAGCAGCATTCCTCGTTCCCGAACCATTGGTGAAGGTTACGAGGACAGGGAAGCGTGTCGTAGGTTGAACGAATAAGGAAGCTGATCCTTGCCTGTGGAATCTTCCACAGGTCGGACCAGCTGATGTTCCGGTTGACCACTCCCTCCCAGGTTGTCCACCTTCCTTGTCGGCCCTGCGTCACGGCCTTGATCTTATAGCGCTCTTCCTCCATCCTCGTCACCTCCGCCACCACCATCTCCTTCCTCTCCTTGCGGTTGGCCTTAGACCAGAACCGAGGCGCTTCTCCCCATCCTAGCCCTGCTCTTCCTGCCTGGACTCTGCCCATGAGCTCTTGGTGATGCAGCCTACTGACAGCTCGGTCAACCTCAGTTTGGGCTTTCCACTTTCGGCCAGTGGGAACCTTGGCATTGGCGTTCCTTACTGACTGGTCAGTGGACTCTCTTAGTTCGAGGACCAGCCTGGACTTCTCCTGCATATAGCCCAGACTGATAGACTGCAGTGGCAGCTGCAGTGCGTTCTTCCCAAAGAGGCCCGTTTCTGAAAGGCACCGTGGTAGTCCCAGCCACTTTCTGATGAATGAGTTGGCTTTTCCATCCATCTTACTCACGGCAGATGAGGGGATCTCGCTCATTTTCAGAGGCCACATCACCCTCCTGTAGAGTATGAACTGGTAGCACCAGACCTTGTACTTTCCAGGGAGTTGGCTCTGGTCGATCCTTGCCAGGCCGTCCGTGAGTTGTTTCATGACAGTCCTCCCCATCTGTTTATCGGACAGCTCTGCAGTGTACTGCCTCCCCAGGCTTTTGATGGGTTGCTCAGACAGGAGGGGGATTTTCTCTCCCCCGACGACAAAGATGGTGTTGTCGTTTCTGACTCCCCTTCTGAGTGACAGGCTACGGGATTTGGAGGGTTTGATCTTCATTCTGGCCCATGATGTCAACTCATCCACCCTTTTCAGCAGTCGAGATGTACATGCTGCTGTCTGAAGGAGGCTGGTGACATCGTCCATATAGCTCCTCAATGGGGGTAACCTCTGACCAGATGGTGTTTTGATTCCTCCAACCATTTGCCTTGCTCCGATGAGGATTATCTCAAAGGCTGCCACGAACAAGATTGGAGAAATGGCACACCCCATTGCAATTCCCACTTCTAGATGCTGCCACCCGGTGGTGAAGTCCTGGAGGGCAAAGCACATCTGCAGATCGCTGAAGTAAAGCGCTACCAGGTTCTTGATGCAGGGTGGCATGTGGAAGAACTCCAAGGCGTAGTTGATCAGCTGGTGTGGGACCGATCCGTACGCGTTGGCGAGATCGAGCCAGATGACATGCAGGTCGGTCTTCTCCCGCTTGGCCTTCTGGATCTGGTCCCAGATCATCGTAGAGTGCTCTACGCATCCTGGGAAACCTGGAACTCCTGCTTTCTGGCAGTTGGTGTCGATGTAGCAATTCTCTAGCAGGTAGGTGGTCATCCTTCTGGCCAGCACTGAGAAGAAGATTTTTCCTTCTACGTTCAGCAGGGCGATGTTTCTGAATTGGCCGATATTTTTGGAGTTTTCTTCCTTCGGGATGAATACCGCTACAGCCCTTTGCCACTCCGCTGGAATGAGTTGCTTTTTCCAGGCAGTTCTCATTAGATACCAGAGCAGTTCAAGTACCTTGGGGCAGTTCTTATAGAGCTTGTAGGGAACTCCATTGGGGCCTGGTGCTGATGAGGACCTTGCCTTCTTCACGGTTTGCCTAACTTCGCTGAGCTTGGGGGGCATGATGTTAAATTCAGCTGTCGGTGGCGCAGGCCGGGGCACGTACCCTGGTGTTCCTAATGGGACGTTTCTTAGCGGATCACTGTACTGCCTTTTGACGTGCTGTTCCATTTGCTCCCTGGTGGTTTCGAGCTTCCCGGACTTTTTCTCCTCCAGCAGTTGTCTGGCGTGCTTGAAGGGATCCTTGAAGAAGCTGGCTCGCTCTTTCTGCTTCCGTTTGCTACGCTTGCGGATGCGTTCAGCTCTGCGGAGCCTGGATAGCCTTTGCCTGACCTCCTCCCACAGGACTTTCAGACCTTCTCTCTCTGGCTGGGTTGCCTTCCTCCAGTTCTTGCGGAGTTGTCGGCGTCTTCGCACAAGCTCGGCGATCTCCTTTTCCCTCCTCCCCATTTCCCTTGGGGCAGTCCTCTGCTTGGAGATAATTTCACCAAACCTGTCTTTGCAGGTCTGGTATATGATGTCCCCAAACAGGTTAAGCTTAGCTTCGGCACCTCCATGCAACCTTTCCTCCAGGATCTTGGTCAGGTCTGTATCCAAAGTACGCCATGCCTCTGCTTCATTTGCCTTTGGCCATTTGAGCTTGTTCCTTCTTGCTGGTTTCTTGGTCTCTGCTTGTGGCTCTGTTCTGTGTGAGATGGTAGAGATTGGGTCTTGGTGCTCACGTGGGGGCTCAGCCTCCACCGAGGGGCTTTCTTCCTCTGTGCCATCTGTGCTTTCAGCAACATTGGGTCCGTTAGCACTGTGGTTTTCTACCTGGCTTCTGGTCCCTCTTGTCTCACCCGCTGCCGCGGTGCAAGGTTGCTGTTGGCCTCTCTGACCACACTTTGCTTTCCCCTGGTGGATTCGCAGTCCCCTGTACGTGGTCACCTTTTCCCATCCGCAAGCACACTTTCGGAGGATCTTCTCCTCATTAACTGGAGTTCTGATGTTCTCGTTATCCGTTTCCGTTGCCATCGTCGTTACCGTGTGGTCCGTCATGTTAGGCCCATCTTTCATCCCGCCTCTCGGAGGGCCTGCGGGTTGTTTTTTCCTTGATTTCTTCGTAGTTAAGGTGGGTGTCCCTCTTGCGAGAGACCAGTGGGTTGGGTAACTAGCCGTCCACTCCCGGTGCGGTCTTTCCCTGCTGCCATCCAGTCTTTTTATCGTAACAAAATCTTTTTTTTTTTTTTTTAATTCATATTATATTCATAAACTCAGATAAAATACGTCCCTGGACACATGAGAACTTTAATTATGACCAATGTATGATCCTGTAACTACTTGGTATCGGATTTGTGGAATCATCCAAAACTAATGTCAAGTATCAAAGAAGAGAAGAATAAGTGATTACTACATTTTAACAGAAGTGTAGATAGAACATGTTGAAACAGAAAATAAGTAGATATAAACAGTAAATGAACAAGTAGATCAATAATCCATTTTTACAGTTTGTCCCTCATAATGTGTACAAAATAATAGGTGTATAAATGACACAATATGTTACTGCATACGTCAGCAGACTAATTAGGAGTCTTTGTTTGTTGACTTACTACTAAAAGACAAGTTGTCTAGTATGTTCACTATTTTATTTAAGGACGAATATGCAATAATAAACAGTACCCTAAGACTTTTTGTTAAAATAAAGCCAATAATGCCATTTTTTTGTGGTCCCCTTTATTTAGAAAAGTATAACAATGTGGAACAGAGGTTTTCCAAAGGGTGAAGCGGGTCTCCGTTGGCATCCCGAGCAGCTTGGGAAAAAATTTGCTAAGCTAATATCAAGGTACATTAACCTCTTAGGGCCCAAGCTGTTTGTTTACATGCTTTTTTTTTATATTTCTCTTTGCTATTTGGGCTTATTGGACCCTAATTAGAATAAAAACTAAGAGTCATCTTTTGATATGATGTACTTAGTCCATAAGTACACAAACGTGTACTTCATGTTTAGTGACATGCTAATTCTTATTTTTACACTTTTTTTTTCTTCCAAATTCCATTGTATGTTATACTCTTCTGACACCACCAGATGGCAGTATAAGTGTCCACATAAGTGGCCATAAGACCCCAATTCAGTAGTGTACACCATTTTGGAAATAAGAGCTAAAAGGTGCTGTCCACGCATGTGGCCACTAAGCCTTTATTAAAGCACAATATAGCAAAATGTACATTTTAATCCCATTAGGGAATGTAAGGAATAAAGAATTCCTATATTAGCCCCTATATTACCAAAATTGAATTGATACTTAATTGGTCCATGTGCCACCATCTCACAAACTCAGTGCAAATCACTTTTTGCGAGTTCTGCTTGTGTTTGAGTCTGTCCTTCTATTTACGGTTTTACTGCGTCAAAAACAATACAATTAGTGGTGGCCGAAGACTATAGGTCATTTGTGTACATCCTTCATTGGCAGTGCAATATTGTTTGAGTGCTAATTTGATTTTTCAAACAGAAATGTTCAAATCAAGTTAAAACAAAGAGCGGTAGAACAATGTATGTGCATTATTCCAACAAACATTTGTGCGTCTGTAGGCGCGTACACACTGGCGGGTCCCTAGAAATCAGCACATGGCGCACAAGTGATTTGATTTCAGTGTTTCCAAGACAAAGACAACGATTGGCAGCGCTATTTAAATGGCGGCCCACGGGCGAAATGTGGCAGAGGAATGACACCATACCGGCCCCTGGGGCCAGTTCAAAACCTGGGAGAGGCTAACATTTTTGCAGCAAATTCCTAAAAACACTAGAGCCATATATATATATATATATATATATATATATGTATATATATATATATCAGTGTTTCCCACACATTCATTTATTTGTTGCGGCCCGCCACGAAAGATTTACGTCCGCCACAAATAAAATAAAAAAATTAAAATTAAATTTTTATTTTTATTGTCCTGTCCAGCTTCTAAGGCAAATCATATAGTTGATGTAGATGCCCATATAGGCTGTTGAGATTTACTTTACAAAAGAGAAGTGTAGGATACTTCTCTTGTTGCCTTATTTGTATTTGACCACTACTGTTTTCTGTTTATTTGTTACTGACTGTGGCAGGACACCTCTGCCTCTGTTTCACTTTATGTTGCTGGTAAATAATATGGTTGTAGTAGTAGGCTAAAGTTAAATGATTTAGTATGCACCAATTAAAGGGGCAGAGCTTTAAGAGACATTTTAGCTTTTATATTTTATAAGATATATTTTTTGTAAGAACCACAATTAATAAATATATTTCAGTGAATAACTTATTGTTCAAATCTGTATATAAATATGTACATAAAGTGTTGTAATTATATTGTAAAATGGATGGATGGATGGACGTTTAAAACAAAACTGTTATTATTAATTAGTAAGTATAATTTTTTTTAGCCTTTTTAGAGAAAATCATATCGTTGTAGTAAATTATGCAAATTACTCGATGTCATGCTGACCACGCCCATAGCCACGCCCCCACCGCCACAGGTATCTTGGCAGTTTATGGGAAACACTGTATATATATATATATATATATATATATATATATATATATATATATATATATATATATATATATATATATATATATATATATATATATCATTAAATAAATAACGTCCCTACTAGGGATGTAACAATATAAAATTGTCATATCACGGTTATAATGAAATTATCAGGGTTATTAATATGTTGAATGTGCTCAAAAAGTACTTTTAAAAACACTGACATTTCTTGACCAAGTTATTATTTTTAATAATAAAAATAGACACACAGCTAAAAAGCCACTATTTTGCATGTTTTGTGTTTCCTATGCTTCATTGATAATCTTAATATTTTATCTGCTTTAATGGCTAAGCTTTTATTGTGTTAAATACTGGTTTGTACCGTAACCATATCATATGGCAAAGTGCAATATATTTATCTGTACAGTAATCTATTTTTTTTATATCTGCACCTAATTGATTTTTTATCCTGCACTACCACGAGCTAATGCAACGGAATTCCGTTCTTATCTGTACTGTAAAGTTCAAATTTGAATGACAATAAAAAGGAAGTCTAAGTCTACCGTATTTTTCTGGCTATAAGTCGCAGTTTTTTTTCATAGTTTGGCCGGCGGTGCGACTTATACTCAGGAGCGACTTATGTGTGAAATGATTAACACATTACCGTAAAATATCCAATAATATTATTGATGTCATTCACGTAAGAGACTAGACGTATAAGATTTCATGGGATTTAGCGATTAGGAGTGACAGATTGTTTGGTAAACGTATAGCATGTTCTATATGTTATAGTTATTTGAATGACTCTTACCATAATATGTTACGTTAACATACCACTTGGTTATTTATGCCTCATATAACGTACACTTATTCAGCCTGTTGTTCACTATTCTTTAGACATTTTAAATTGCCTTTCAAATGTCTATTCTTGCTGTTGGCTTCTATCAAATACATTTCCCCAAAAAATGCGACTTATACATGTTTTTTTATTATGCATTTTCGGCCGGTGCGACTTATACTCCGAAAAATACGGTATGTTGAATGTGCTCAAAAAGTACTTATAAAAACACTGAAATTTCTTGACCAAGTTTTTTTTTTAAATAACGAAAATAGACACATTGCTAAAAAGCCGCCATTTTGCATGTTTTGTGTTTCCTATGCTTCATTGACAATCTTAGTATTTTATTTGTTTTAATGGCTAAACTTTTATTGTGTTAAATCAGTGTTTCCCATAAACTGCCAAGATACCTGTGGCGGTGGGGGCGTGGCTATGGGCGTGGCCACCATGACATCATCGAGTAATTTGCATAATTTACTACAATGATTTGATTTTCTCTAAAAAGGCTCAAAAAATGTATACTTACTAATTAATAATAACAGATTTGTTTTAAACGTCCATCCATCCATTTTACAATATAATTACAACACTTTATGTACATATTTATATACAGATTTGAACAATAAGTTATTCACTGAAATATATTTATTAATTGTGGTTCTTACAAAAAATATATCTTATAAAATATAAAAGCTAAAATGTCTCAAAGCTCTGCCCCTTTAATTAGTGCCTACTAAATAATTTAACTTTAGCCTACTACTACAACCATATTATTTACCAGCAACATAAAGTGAAACAGAGGCAGAGGTGTCCTGCCACAGTCAGTAACAAATAAACAGAAAACAGTAGTGGTCAAATACAAATAAGCCAACAAGAGAAGTATCCTACACTTCTCTTTTGTAAAGTAAATCTGAACAGCCTATATGGGCATCTACATCAACTATATGATTTGCCTGAGAAGCTGGAGAGGACCAAAAAAAAAAAAAATATATATTTTTTTTTTTTTAAATTAAAATTTTTTTAAATTTTATTTTATTTGTGGCGGACGTAATTCTTTCGTGGCGGGCCGCCACAAATAAATGAATGTGTGGGAAACCCTGTAAATACTGGTTTGTACCATAACCATATCACATGCAAAAGTGCAATATATTTATCTGTACATCCATCCATCCATTTTCTACCGCTTATTCGCTTCGGGGTCGCGGGGGTGGGGGGTGCTGGAGCCTATCTCAGCTGCATTCGGGCGGAAGGCGGGGTACACCCTGGACAAGTCGCCACCTCATCACAGGGCCGACACAGATAGACAGACAACATTCACACACTAGGGACCATTTAGTGTTGCCAATCAACCTATCCCCAGGTGCATGTCTTTGGAGGTGGGAGGGGCCTATCCACCAGGTGCATGTCTTTGGAGGTGGGAGGGGCCTATCCCCAGGTGCATGTCTTTGGAGGTGGGAGGGGCCTATCCCCAGGTGCATGTCTTTGGAGGTGGGAGGAAGCCGGAGTAGAACCCACGCAGTCACGGGGAGAACATGCAAACTCCACACAGAAAGATCCCCAGCCCGGGATTGAACTCACGACTACTCAGGACCTTCGTATTGTGAGGCACATGCACTAACCACTGTACCACCGTGCTGCCCTTAATTGTACTCTTATTTTTTCATTTTCGTCAATATTTCACTTTAGGCAGTAAATGATAAATGGGTTATACTTGTATAGCGCTTTGACACCATTTCCACATTCACACACCCATTCACACACTGATGGCGGGAGCTGCCATGCAAGGCCCTAACCACCGCCCATCAGGAGCAAGGGTGAAGTGTCTTGCCCAAGGACACGACGGACGTGACGAGGTTGGTAGAAGGTGGGGATCGAACCAGGAACCCCCAGGTTGCTGGCACGGCCACTCTCCCAAATGGAACTATTGAAATAAATTAGATAACTGAGATGTGCCTATACTGCAACACTGATGCTCAATTAAATGTTCACTTCATTCTGCCTGAAAAGCTATTATTTGTCATTTTGAAAGGGGAAAGACCCCTGCAAACAATAGTTTTCTCCACCATTGTTCCGCACCACTTTTTTACCCCGTCCCCCCCGGTGCCTTTTAATCTCTAACAGGTGGCCTTTTAAAAAGCCACCTTAATCACCCGAGTGTGTGTGTGTGTGTCCATCATAGTATTCCGACTAGCTCTCAGTCCTCAGGCGCAGTTGGACAGGTGCCACACACACACACACACACACACACACACACACACACACACACACACACACACACACACACACACACACACACACACACACACACACACACACACACACACACACACACACACACACACACACACACACACACACACACACACACACACACACACACACACACACACACACACACACACACACACACGTGTGTCATACTATAGAGGAACAAAAAGGTATATACTGAGTCACGTGTGTCCTTAATGCGGCAGCCTTATGTTGAGTGTGAAACCTAAATGTTATGTGTTGATGTACCTGGGAAAAATGTTATGTACCGAGTGTTAAAAACCGACATGTCATAACTTTCTTTATAGTAGGCTACCAGACCTGTTGGACTACAGAAGACGGCTGCATGTCACACAATGAACATCCTGACTGCGTTCTTGGTAACGGAAGCACTTTAAAGGCCTACTGAGAGCCACTACTAGCGACCACGCAGTCTGATAGTTTATATATCAATGATGAAATCTTAACATTGCAACACATGCCAATACGCATGCCAATTAACTTATAAAGTGACATTTTAAAATTCCCGCCACACTTCCGGTTGAAAAACTCCTTTGGATATGATTTATGCGCGTGACGTCACAAAATCCACGGAAGTGGTTGGACCCCATCGGACCCGATACAAAAACCTCTTGTTTTCTTCGACAAAATTCCCCAGTATTCTGGACATCTGTGTTGGTGGATCTTTTGCAATTTGTTTAATGAACAATGGAGGCTGCAAAGAAGAACGTTGTAGGTGGGATCGATCGGTGTATTAGCGGCTAAGTACAATACTTACAGCAACACAACAAGGACTACTTACCCTGACGCCTAGCCGATGCTTGCCGCCAAACCCACGGATGAAGTCCTTCGTCGTGCCGTCGATCGCTGGAACGCAGGTGAGCACGGGTGTTGATGAGCAGATGAGGGCTGGCTGGCGTAGGTGGAGCGCTAATGTTTGTATCATAGTTCTGTGAGGTCCGGTTGCTAAGTTGCTAAATTAGCCTTAGCGTCGTTAGCAACAGCATTGTTAAGCCTTACCAGGCTGAAAATTTTTAACCGTGTAGTTACATGTACATGGTTTAATAGTATTGTTGATCTTCTGTCTAACCTTCCAGTCAGGGGTTTATTTCTTTTGTTTCTATCTTCATTTGAGAACGATGCTATCACGTTAGCTCAGTAGCTAAGTGTGTCACAGATGTATTATCGTGGGGATAAAAGTCACTTTCGCGTGCTCGACTCTCATTTTCAAGAGGATATAGTATCCGAGGTGGTTTAAAATACAAATCCGTGATCCACAATAGAAAAAGGAGAGAGTGTGGAATCCAATGAGCCAGCTTGTACCTAAGTTACGGTCAGAGCGAAAAAAGATATCTCTTGAACTGCATTCTAGTCCGTCACTCTAACGTTCCTCATCCACGAATCTTTCATCCTCGCTCAAATTAATGGGGTAATCGTCGCTTTCTCGCTCCGAATATCTCTCGCTCCATTGTAAACAACGGGGAATTGTGAGCAGCACTACCGCTTGTGACGTCACGCTACTTCCGGTAGGGGCAAGGTTGTTTTTTTTATCAGCGAGCAAAAGTTGCAAACTTTATCGTCGATTTTCTCTACTAAATCCTTTCAGCAAAAATATGGCAATATCGCGAAATGATCAAGTATGACACATAGAATGGATCTGCTATTCCCGTTTAAATAAAAAAAATTCATTTCAGTAGGCCTTTAAATGTCTTTTCTACGGAACAATGTCAACTAGGGATGTCCGATAATGGCTTTTTGCCAATATCTGATATTCCGATATTGTCCAACTCTTTAATTACCGATACCGATATCAACCAATACCGATATATACAGTCGTGGAATTAACACATTATTATGCCTAATTTGGACAACCAGGTATGGTGAAGATAAGGTCCTTTTAAAAAAAAAAAAAAAGATAAATAAATTAAAAACTTTTTTTTTGAATAAAAAAGAAAGTAAAACAATATAAAAACAGTTACATAGAAACTAGTAATTAATGAAAATGAGTAAAATTAACTGTTAAAGGTTAGTACTATTAGTGGACCAGCAGCACACACAATCATGTGTGCTTACGGACTGTATCCCTTGCAGACTGTATTGATATATATTGATATATAATGTAGGAACCACAATATTAATAACAGAAAGAAACAACCCTTTTGTGTGAATGAGTGTAAATGGGGGAGGGAGGTTTTTTGGGTTGGTGCACTAATTGTAAGGGTATCTTGTGTTTTTTATGTTGATTTAATTAAAAAAAAAAAAAAAAGTTTTAATTTTTTTATTTCTTGTGCGGCTCGGTACCAATCGATCCACGGCCCCGGTGGTTGGGGACCACCGCGCTAGAGAATAAGGAGTGCTCGAAACTCCGCATGTCAACATCTCAGTTCGGTGCCACACCAACAAAATGCCCAAGCAACCATTTCCACATCAACACCGTATGAAAAAAAAAAGTCAACAACAGAAGGAGATGACGTCCGCAGGAACCTACCACATAGCGAAGGACATACACTATTTGATTTCCTATTATGCAGCTAATTTGTATTTTACAGTTTTTAATATCTTGTGTGACATCATGCACAAAAGTGCACTTTATTTGTTTTTAACTATTGTAATGGCGTTCTGTACAAAAAGTGCACTTTAATTTAGTGTTGTTTGATATGTCATCTTAGTGACATCATGCACAAAAGTGCACTAATAGCTTGTTTTTAAATGTCTGACAATCTTGCACTTTCTGTTTTGGAAATGACATGAATGTTTGTGCCACTGCTTAATAACTGTTTCATAAATACACTTTCAGTTGTGATTTCCCTCTCTGCATGAAAGTTTAAAAGTAGCATATATATTAATGCAGTATGAAGAAGAATGTTTTAATGTAGACACATAGAATCATCATACTGCTGTGATTATATGCATCAAGTGTTCATTCAAGGCTAAGGCAAAATATCCACATATATATCGTGTATCGTGACATGGATTAAAAATATCCATATATTAATAAAAGGCCATATCGCCCAGCCCTATCGAAAAGTACCGAAAAGTATCGAAATAATTTTGGTCCCGGTGCCAAAATATTGGTATATGGACAACACTAAAAGGGAGCAACAGTGCTGGTCCACTAAATGCTTCTAGATTTGAACTTTGAAGTCACATTTTGCCTGGCCACGTGCAGAGTGTGAAGGCGGTTGGGGAAGGAAGCGTGCATTACAAGCAGGGCTGCTCCTTCTGGCACTGGACTTTTCTTATCTGGGCTGGCGCACACCAACACGGGCTGATCTGACCACTCTCTTCTGGTAAGCAGGAGACAAAAGTCTTGTTTGTACAAATGCAAAGTCCCTGAAATAAAGCCGCTCATCCTCAACATCCAAAGTGTCCCATTTGAGTATTTCGTGGAGTAAAATGGTGGACTATTGGCCCGGGCCTGGGAAGTCAGTTAGACCACAAACTGACAAACACCTATACTGAGAAGCAGGGTTCTGACTGGTGTGCGCCAACCACAGCCTGTCATTACTGGAATAGATTGATAAGCCAACTGAAATGACAGCGCTCGCTGCTCAAAACACATGTGACAGGTGTCGCTTCTGGAATAGCACAAACCCCAATAACTGACTCCTGTATTGCACCATTTGGGAAAATAATCCAATTAATATTTCCCCCCCAATAAATGCAATGTAATATGATCGACCAATATTACATTAATTTAGTAATTTTTTGTACACTGAGCCTATTATGAGTTAAAAGTAGCATCGCTTGACAATCGGGTTGCGCCATATAGAGCAGTCTTTTTCAACCACTGTGCCGCGGCACACTAGTGTGCCGTGCGATATTGTCTGGTGTGCCAATGAAGTAGGGATGTCCGATAATGGCTTTTTGCCGATATCCGATATTGTCCAACTCTTTAATTACCGATACCGATATCAACCGATACCGATATCAACCGATATATGCAGTCGTGGAATTAACACATTATTATGCCTAATTTGGACAACCATGTGTGGTGAAGATAAGGTACTTTCTAAAAATAATAATAAAATAAGATAACTAAATTAAAAACATTTTCTTGAATAAAAAAAGAAAGTAAAACAATATAAAAACAGTTACATAGAAACTAGTAATTAATGAAAATGAGTCAAATTAACTGTTAAAGGTTAGTATTATTAGTGAAGCAGCAGCACGCACAATCATGTGTGCTTACGGACTGTATCCCTTGCAGACTGTATTGATATATATTGATATATAATGTAGGAACCAGAATATTGATAACAGAAAGAAATGGGGGGAGGGAGGTTTTTTGGGTTGGTGCACTAATTGTAAGTGTATCTTGTGTTTTTTATGTTGATTTAATAATAAAAAAAAATAAAAAAAACGAGAAAAAACAACAACGATACAGATAATAAAAAAAACGATACCGATAATTTCCGATATTACATTTTAACGCATTTATCCGCCGATAATATCGGACATCCCTACAATGAAGGCAATGTCTATGTAAAACGACAGTAAAACTGAACTGGCTACAAAGTAAACAAAAACAAAATGCTGGACGACAGCAAAAACTTGCAGGGTGTGGAGCGGAGATGGCGTCCACAAAGTACATCCGTACATGACACGGCGAGCGACAATGTCCGCCCACAAAAAAAGATAGCAACAACTTCAATTCCTCGCACCTGCTGAAACAAAGCAGGTGCGGGGGAATAGCGCTCACAGGAAGACGTGAAGCTGCTACAGGAAAACACCAAAATAAGGGCACGAGGCAAGAACTAAAGCACTACACACAGGAAAACACCAACAAACTCAAAATAAGGCACACAAGGAGGACCTGGTGGAGTTCCATTTTTTAACGTTTGTGCTGGTGGTGTGCCTCAAAAAAGGTTGAAAAACACCGATATAGAGGATATAAGACAAATGATACAAAACCCAAAAGCAGTGAAGTTGTGTAAATGGTAAATACAAACAGAATACATCCATCCATTTTCTACCGCTTGTCCCTTTTGGGGTCGCGGGGGGGTGCTGGAGCCTATCTCAGCTGCATTCGGGCGGAAGGCGGGGTACGCCCTGGACAAGTCGCCCACCTCATCGCAGGGCCAACACAGATAGACAGACAACATTCACACACTAGGGACCATTTAGTGTTGCCAATCAACCTATCTCCAGGTGCATGTCTTTGGAGGTGGGAGGGGCCTATCCCCAGGTGCATGACTTTGGAGGTGGGAGGGGCCTATCCCCAGGTGCATGTCTTTGGAGGTGGGAGGGGCCTATCCCCAGGTGCATGTCTTTGGAGGTGACAATACAATGATTTGCGAATCCTTTTCAACTTATATTCAATTGAATAGACTGCAAAGACAAGATATTTAACGTTCCAACTGGAAAAGGTTGTTATTTTTGGCAAATATTAGCTCATTTGGAGTTTGATGCCTGCAACATGTTTCCAAAAAGCTGGCACAAGTGGAGAAAAAAGACTGCGAAAGTTGAGGAATGCTCATCAAACACTTATTTGGAACATCCCACAGGTGAACGGGCTAATTGGGAACAGGTGGGTGCCATGATTGGGTGTAAAAGCAGCTGCCATGAAATGCTCAGTCGTTCACAAACAAGGACGGGGCGAGGGTCGCCACTTTGTCAACAAATGCGTGAACTTGTGGCCCTCGGTGAAAACGACTTGGACACCACTGTCCTAAGGTGTGTAGTGAAGCATGTTTAGCTAGTCCTCGTCCTCCAGTGGTAATGCTACTTGTAAGAAACCAGGCGAGGATTATCAATCAATCAATCAATCAATGTTTACTTATATAGCCCTAAATCACGAGTGTCTCAAAGGGCTGCACAAGCCACAACGACATCCTCGGCTCAGATCCCAGATTAGTGATGTAGAAGTCGCTGAAACACTGTGGACAGACGTTAGCCGCTAGTTAGCTATGTTTTAAAGCAGGGGTCACCAACCTTTTTGAAAGCAAGAGCTACTTCTTGGGTACTGATTAATGCGAAGGGCTACCAGTTTGATACACACTTAAATAAATTGCCAGAAATAGCCAATTTGCTCAATTTACCTTTAACTCTATGTTATTATTAATAATTAATGATATTTACACTTAATTGAATGGTTTAAAAGCGGAGAAAACACGAAAAAAATGACAATTAAATTTTGAAACATAGTTTATCTTCAATTTCGACTCTTTAAAATTCAAAATTCAACCGAAAAAAAGAAGAGAAAAATTAGCTAATTTGAATCTTTTTGAAAAAATTTAAAAAATAATTTATGAAACATTAGTAATTTTTCCTGATTAAGATTAATTTTAAAATTTTGATGACATGTTTTAAATAGGTTAAAATCCAATCTACACTTTGTTAGAATATATAACAAATTGGACCAAGCTATATTTCTAACAAAGACAAATCATTATTTCTTCTAGATTTTCCAGAACAAACATTTTAAAAGAAATTCAAAAGACTTTGAATTAAGATTTAAATTTGATTCTACAGATTTTCTAGATTTGCCAGAATAATTTTTTTGAATTTTAATCATAAGTTTGAAGAAATATTTCACAAATATTCTTCGTCGAAAAAACAGAAGCTAAAATGAAGAATTAAATTAAAATGTATTTATTATTTTTACAATAAAAAAAAAACATTACTTGAACATTGATTTAAACTGTCAGGAAATAAGAGGAAGGAATTTAAAAGGTAAAAAGGTATATGTGTTTAAAAATCCTAAAACCATTTTTAAGGTTGTATTTTTTCTCTAAAATTGTCTTTCTGAAAGTTATAAGAAGCAAAGTAAAAAAAATAATGAATTTATTTAAACAAGAGAAGACCAAGTCTTTAAAATATTTTCTTGGATTTTCAAATTCTATTTGAGTTTTGTCTCTCTTAGAATTAAAAATGTCGAGCACAGCGAGACCAGCTTGCTAGTAAATAAATACAATTTAAAAAATAGAGGCAGCTCACTGGTAAGTGCTGCTATTTGAGCTATTTTTAGAACAGGTCAGCAGGCTACTCAACTGGTCCTTACGGGCTACCTGGTGCCCGCGGGCACCGCGTTGGTGACCCCTGCTTTAAAGCGTCTTCAGTGTTTCCAACTTCATCTTCAGTAGTCTTAAAGGCCTACTGAAATGAATTTTTTTTATTTAAACGGGGATAGCAGATCCATTCTATGTGTCATACTTGATCATTTCGCGATATTGCCATATTTTTGCTGAAAGGATTTAGTAGAGAACATCGACGATAAAGTTCGCAACTTTTGGTCTCTGATAAAAAAAAGCCTTGCCTGTACCGGAAGTAGCGTGACGTCGCAGGTTGAAAGGCTCCTCACATTTCCCCATTGTTTACACCAGCAGCGAGAGCGATTCGGACCGAGAAAGCGACGATTACCCCATTAATTTGAGCCAGGATGAAAGATTCGTGGATGAGGAACGTGAGAATGAAGGACTAGAGTGCAGTGCAGGACGTATCTTTTTTCGCTCTAACTGTAACTTAGGTACAAGGGCTCATTGGATTCTACACTTTCTCCTTTTTCTATTGTGGATCACGGATTTGTATTTTAAACCACCTCGGATACTATATCCTCTTGAAAATGAGAGTCAAGAACGCGAAATGGACATTCACAGTGACTTTTATCTCCACGACAATACATCGGCGAAACACTTTAGCTACGGAGCTAAGGTGATAGCATCGGGCTTAACTGCATATAGAAACAAAAGAAATAAGCCCCTGACTGGAAGGATAGATAGAAAATCAACAATACTATTAAACCATGGACATGTAACTACACAATTAATGCTTTCCAGCCTGGCGAAGCTTAACAATGCTGTTGCTAACGACGCCATTGAAGCTAACTTAGCAACGGGACCTCACAGAGCTATGCTAAAAACATTAGCTATCCAGCTACGCTCATCAACACCCGTGCTCACCTGTGTTCCAGCGATCGACGGAGCGACGAAGGACTTCACCCGATCATAGATGCGGTCGGCGGCTAGCGTCGGATAGCGCGTCTGCTATCCGAGTCAAAGTCCTCCTGCTTGTGTTGCTGCAGCCAGCCGCTAATACACCGATCCCACCTACAACTTTCTTCTTTGCAGTCTCCATTGTTCATTAAAAAAATTGCAAAAGATTCACCAACACAGATGTCCAGAATACTGTGGAATTATGCGATGAAAACAGAGCTTTTTGTATTGGATTCAATGTGTCCGAATACTTCCGTTTCAACTAGTGATGTCCGATAAGGCCGATATTATCGGCCGATAAATGCGTTAAAATGTAATATCGGAAATTATCGGTATCGTTTTTTTTATTATCGGTATCGTTTTTTTGTTGTTGTTTTTTTTTTAATTTTTAAAATTAAATCAACATAAAAAACACAAGATACACTTACAATTAGTGCACCAACCCAAAAAACCTCCCTCCTTATTCACACAAAAGGGTTGTTTCTTTCTGTTATTAATATTCTGGTTCCTACATTATATATCAATATATATCAATACAGTCTGCAAGGGATACAGTCCGTAAGCACACATGATTGTGCGTGCTGCTGGTCCACTAATAGTACTAACCTTTAACAGTTAATTTGACTCATTTTCATTAATTACTAGTTTCTATGTTTTTACAAATGATGACAGATGTGAACAAAAGCATGTATTGTCTTTGTGTGATGATGTAAATGAGGTGTGGTTGTATTGTATATTAAGTATGTGTACATTAAATATAGCCTTTATGACTTTTCTTAATTTAAAAACATGCTATAGTATGTTTTTATTGTCATAATTTTATTGCATGATTTTTGTATCCCTTTAATTTAGGTAGCCAAGGACTGCAGATGGAAATGAGTTATTTAGCTATAATCTGGTACAGAACACATCTGTCTTTGAGCTTAATGTTTCTGTGCATTGTCCCTTCATATAAAGACTAAATTAAACTATGTAACTGCTTTTATATTGTTTTACTTTCTTTTTTTATTCAAGAAAATGTTTTTAATTTATTTTTCTTATTTTATTTTATAATTTTTTAAAAAAAAGTACGTTATCTTCACCATACCCGGTTGTCCAAATTAGGCATAATAATGTGTTAATTCCACGACTGCATATATCGGTTGATATCGGTATCGGTTGATATCGGTATCGGTAATTAAAGAGTTGGACAATATCGGAATATCGGATATCGGCAAAAAGCCATTATCGGACATCCCTATTTGTAACAGTGTTAAAGTTGTTTATACGGTCACCCTCAGTGTGGCTGTTTACCAAGTATGCCTTGCGTTTTAAAAAGTCATGAATTTTACTTTTTGAAACCGATACCGATAATTTCCGATATTAAATTTTAAAGCATTTATCGGCCGATATAATCGGCAGTCCGATTTTATCGGACATCTCTAGTATGTACACTACCGTTCAAAAGTTTGGGGTCACCCAAACAATTTTGTGGAATAGCCTTCATTTCTAAGAACAAGAATAGACTGTCGAGTTTCAGATGAAAGTTCTCTTTTTCTGGCCATTTTGAGCGTTTAATTGACCCCACAAATGTGATGCTCCAGAAACTCAATCTGAACAAAGGAAGGTCCGTTTTGTAGCTTCTGTAACGAGCTAAAGTGTTTTCAGATGTGTGAACATGATTGCACAAGGCTTTTCTAATCATCAATTAGCCTTCTGAGCCAATGAGCAAACACATTGTACCATTAGAACACTGGAGTGATAGTTGCTGGAAATGGGCCTCTATACGCCTATGTAGATATTGCACCAAAAAGCAGACATTTGCAGCTAGAATAGTCATTTACCACATTAGCAATGTATAGAGTGTATTTCTTTAAAGTGAAGACTAGTTTAAAGTTATCTTCATTGAAAAGTACAGTGCTTTTCCTTCAAAAATAAGGACTTTTTAAAAAAAAAAGTACCTTATCTTCACCATACCTGGTTGTCCAAATTAGGCATAATAATGTGTTATTCCACGACTGTATATATCGGTTTCGGTTGATATCGGTATCAGTAATTAAAGAGTTGGACAATATCGGAATATCGGCAAAAAGCCATTATCGGACATCCCTAGTTTCAACCATTGACGTCACGCGCATACGTCATCATACATAGACGTTTTCAACCGGAAGTTTAGCGGGAAATTTAAAATGTCACTTTATAAGTTAACCCGGCCGTATTGGCATGTGTTGCAATGTTAAGATTTCATCATTGATATATAAACTATCAGACTGCGTGGTCGCTAGTAGTGGCTTTCAGTAGGCCTTTAAGCCATGATACGTCCATTCTCCCTCTTCTGTCTGCATGCTGCTCCCGTGCTCTGTGTGTGTGTGTTGACTCTGCTCATCCATCCATCCATTTTCTACCGCTTGTCCCTTTTGGGGTCACGGGCTCTGCTCATATTACCAGTAATGTCAACAAGGCTATCTATCAGGCGCATAAAAAAAAAAAAGTACTGGTATATTTCAAATGAAGTACAGTACTTTTTAAAAAATCCATCTGAGATATGCTCCGGCAGCCAACCTCCCGCAACCCCGAAAGGGACAAGCGGTAGGAAATGGATGGATAGTACTGCACTGGTGTACTGTACAACCCGGGTACAGAATGTCACATTTGAGATCTTACCTTCTCCTGAACATCTCAGCAAAGATGCAGCCCACGCTCCACAGGTCCACCGGGGTGGCGTAACTGGACTGCAGCAGCACTTCTGGAGCTCGGTACCACAGAGTCACCACCTAAGAAGCATTCACAGAAAAAGTCTTTTTCAGAGAAGTCCGGCATCAACAACCAATGACAAGTTTGGGCTACTGTGCTGATGCTACATGGGATGACACAATAGGAATGTAGATGATATTAAAGTTAAAGTTAAAGTAGCAATGATTGTCACACACACACTAGGTGTGGTGAAATTTGTCCTCTGCATTTGACCCATCCCCTTGATCACCCCCTGGGAGGTGAGGGGAGCAGTGAGCAGCAGCGTAGCCGCGCCCGGGAATCATTTTTGGTGATTTAACCCCCAATTCCAACCCTTGATGCTGAGTGCCAAGCAGGGAGGTAATGGCTCCCATTTTTTTATAGTCTTTGGTATGACTCGGCCGGGGTTTGAACTCACAACCTACCGATCTCACTCTAACCACTCGGCCACTGAGTAGCCAACTAGGGTTGTACGGTAGACCGGTACTAGTATAGTCCCGCGATACTAATGAATCATTTTCGGTACTATACCGCCTCTAAACGGACATGACGGCGCGTCATTGCTGGTTTTATGAGCAGAGGAGCATGTTCGGCAGCGCACACACACAGAGTACTTACAAGCAGACACAGTGTGTAGACAGGAAAGGAAGAACAGACGCATTTTGGCTTAAAAACAAACGTTAAAGGTGAAGTTATAACACTGAAACGCCCTCAGGAAGAGGTGCTTTAAGACGTGGCTAGCTAGTTAGCAGCTAATGTCCATCCGCAGTCGGCAGCGTTTTAGCTACTTCTAAATCACTAATCCTCGCCTCCATGGCGACAAATAAAGTACGTTTCTTACAAGTATCATTATCACTGCAGGACGAGGAATAGCTAAACATGCTTCACTACACACCGTAGCTCACCGCTAATGACACCGATCATGAATGTAAACAAATGCCATGGGTGGATCTACACCTGACATCCACTGTAATGATACCAAGTACAGTAGCGTATCTAGTCGATACTACTATGATTACAACGGTATTTTTTAGCGTCACAAAATGTATATTATGTTTATAAACTCAGTAAATATGTCCCTGGACACATGAGGACTTTGAATATGACCAATGTATGATCCTGTAACTACTTGGTATCGGATCGATACTTAAATGTGTGGTATCATCCAAAACTAATGTAAAGTATCAAAGAAGAGAAGAATAAGTGATTATTACATTTGAACAGAAGTGTAGATAGAACATGTTGAAACAAAAAATAAGCAGATATTAACAGTAAATGAACAAGTGGATTGATAATCCATTTTTACAGCTTGTCCTTTATAATTTTGAAATAATAATATCTAGATAAATGACACAATATGTTACTGCATACGTCAG
>NC_084750.1:14367785-14435285 GCF_033978785.1 Entelurus aequoreus | reverse complement strand
GACGTCGATGGTTGAAACGGAAGTATTCGGACACATTGTATCCAATACAAACAGCTCTGTTTTCATCGCAAAATTCCACAGTATTCTGGACATCTGTGTTGGTGAATCTTTTGCAATTTGTTTAATGAACAATGGAGACTGCAAAGAAGAAAGCTGTAGGTGGGATCGGTGTATTAGCGGCTGGCTGCAGCAACACAACCAGGAAGACTTTGACTTGGATAGCAGACGTGCTATCCGACGCTAGCCGCCGACCGCATCGATGATCGGGTGAAGTCCTTCGTCGCTCCGTCGATCGCTGGAATGCAGGTGAGCACGGGTGTTGATGAGCAGATGAGGGCTGGCTGGCGTAGGTGGAGCGCTAATGTTTTTAGCATAGCTCTGACGAGGTCCCGTAGCTAAGTTAGCTTCAATGGCGTTGTTAGCAACAGCATTGCTAGGCTTCGACAGGCGGCACAGCATTAACCGTGTGGTTACAGGTCCAGTGTTTGGTTCGGTGTCTCCTGATAGTAGTATTGTTGATCTTCTGTCTATCCTTCCTGTCAGGGGCTTATTTCTTTTGTTTCTATCTGCATTTAAGCACGATGCTATCACGTTAGCTCCGTAGCTAAAGTGCTTCGCCGATGTATTGTCGTGGAGATAACTGTGAATGTCCATTTTGCGTTCTCGACTCTCATTTTCAAGAGGATATAGTATCCGAGGTGGTTTAAAATACAAATCCGTGATCCACAATAGAAAAAGGAGAAAGTGTGGAATCCAATGAGCCCTTGTACCTAAGTTACGGTCAGAGTGAAAAAAGATACGTCCTGCACTGCACTCTAGTCCTTCACTCTCATGTTCCTCATCTACGAATCTTTCATCCTCGTTTAAATTAATGGGGTAATCGTCGCTTTCTCGGTCCGAATCGCTCTCGCTGCTGGTGTAAACAATGGGGAAATGTGAGGAGCCTTTCAACCTGTGACGTCACGCTACTTCCGGTACAGGCAAGGTTTTTTTTTTATCAGCGACCAAAAGTTGCGAACTTTATTGTCGATGTTCTCTACTAAATCCTTTCAGCAAAAATATGGCAATATCGCAAAATGATCAAGTATGACACATAGAATGGATCGGCTATCCCCGTTTAAAAAAAAAAAAACATTTCAGCAGGCCTTTAATATGTCTGTGTGGAAACTCGTTCGGTACACCTCCGAACCGAACCGGAACCAAATGGTTCAATACAAATACACATACCGTTACACCCCTAGTTGCAAGAGATCATTTTGACTTCAATTGTTTTTCATGTGAAACAACACAACAGACTGTGTTGGACTCTTTGTTTAACGTGGACCCCGACTTAAACACGTTGAAAAACTTATCGGGGTGTTACCATTTAGTGGTCAATTGTGCGGAATATGTACTGTACTGTGCAATCTACTAATAAAAGTTTCAATCAATCAATCAAACTTAACGGGGAACTGCACTTTCTTTTTAATATTGCTTATTATTCACAATCCCTATGTGAGACCGGAACACGTCTCCCTTTTTTATGCATTCTAAATCGCATTAAAAAAAAGCATATAAAACCATCAATGTTTTATATACCGTATTTTTCGGACTATAAGGCCGGGGGTGCGACTTATACTCAGGAGCGACTTATGTGTGAAATGATTAACACATTAGCGTAAAATATAAAATAATATTATTGATCTCATTCACGTAAGAGACTAGACGTATAAGATTTCATGGGATTTAGCGATTAGGAGTGACAGATTGTTTGGTAAACGTATAGCATGTTCTATATGTTATAGTTATTTGAATGACTCTTACCATAATATGTTACGTTAACATACCAGTTGGTTATTCATGCCTCATATAACGTACACTTATTCAGCCTGTTGTTCACTATTCTTCATTTATTTTAAATTGCCTTTCAAATGTCTATTCTTGCTGTTGGCTTCTATCAAATACATTTCCCCCCAAAAATGCGACTTATATATGTTTTTTTCCTTCTTTATTATGCATTTTCGGCCGGTGCGACTTATACTCCGAAAAATACGGTACATGCTGTAAGTATACATGTAATGTATTAACAGGCACATTTATAATAGTACTATATTTTAGTCATTGCCAGAACATTTATTTTTGGGCGGATTGCCATTTCTACTACTACTCAAGGGCGACTACTTTGGGACAAATGATGATCCAGAACTTGATGTTTTTGAGCCTGAATATACAGAGGATGAGCTACAAGTGTTTAGACGCTGATTGATAAGCAGATCATGCTCGAGTGCAGGGGTGTCAAACCCATTTTCACTGAGGGCCACATTGCAGATTTTAAAGGCTGCCCTCACAGGGCCGGCCGCTTGTAAACGTTAATAAAAGTAACATAAATGTATAAGGATTTGCCGCGTGATATTGTCACACAATTGCCTATACATTTGATTAGTATATGTGTGTTTTATCTACACTGTAAGAACAAAAAACTGGATTTTGCAGTCCAAAATTTTTTACCATAAAATGGTAACACTCTATTTTACAGTAAAATTCTGGTGATTGAGCGGCGAGTTTTTTGTTTAAAATATCAAATCGAATCATTGAAAAGATCATGTATGACCGGGTCGGGGAACTTTATTTAGCAGGTAAGTCTACTGTTAAAATGTTGGTTACAGTACTTTTATCGAAAATTGCTTGAATGTTGAAAAGTGTGTTTCCTCCTGTTGATTCAACCTAAAGTGTTGGTTGCACTTTATTCAAATAAGATGCAAATGCATTGGACTTGAATTGTTTACTTGCTTGTTTGTATCCATAATTCATAATTCTCTTATGAGAAATAACAGGAATATAGGAAACTTTAGCTGCAGAATTCAGTATCGAGTATTTATTTCACAGTCACACTGCTTGATTTGTTTTGATTAAACGCCACTGAATCGGTTTCCACTTGGTGAATCGTTTCGTATTGTACCGTTCTAAAAAAAAATATACACTACCGTTCAAAAGTTTGGGGTCACCCAAACAATTTAGTGGAATAGCCTTCATTTCCAAGAACAAGAATAGACTGTCGAGTTTCAGATGAAAGTTCTCTTTTTCTGGCCATTTTGAGCGTTTAATTGACCCCACATATGTGATGCTCCAGAAACTCAATCTGCTCAAAAGAAGGTCAGTTTTGTAGCTTCTGTAACGAGCTAAACTGTTTTCAGATGTGTGAACATGATTGCACAAGGGTTTTCTAATCATCAATTAGCCTTCTGAGCCAATGAGCAAACACATTGTACAATTAGAACACTGGAGTGATAGTTGCTGGAAATGGGCCTCTATACACCTATGTAGATATTGCACCAAAAAGCAGACATTTGCAGCTAGAATAGTCATTTAGCACATTAGCAATGTATAGAGTGTATTTCTTTCAAGTTAAGACTAGTTTAAAGTTATCTTCATTGAAAAGTACAGTGCTTTTCCTTCAAAAATAAGGACATTTCAATGTGACCCCAAACTTTTGAACGGTAGTGTACATACTAGAGATGTCCGATAATATCGGACTGCCGATATTATCGGCCAATAAATGCTTTAAAATCTAATATCAAAAATTATCGGCATCGGTTTCAAAATGATCCGTATCGGTTTCAAAAAGTAAAATTCATGACTTTTTAGCACGCCGCTGTGTACACGGACGTAGGGAGAAGTACAGAGCGGCAACAAACCTTAAAGGCACTGCCCTTGCGTGCCGGCCCAGTCACATACTATCTACGGCTTTTTACACACACAAGTGAATGCAAGGCATACTTGGTCAACAGCCACACTGAGGGTGGCGTATAAATTTAGTGTTTTTCAACCTTTTTTGAGCCAAGGCACATTTTTTGTGTTGAAAAAATTGCGGAGTCACACCACTAGCAGAAATCATTAAAAAACAAAACTCAGTTGACAGTAAAAAGTCGTTGTCGCAATTGTTGGATATGACTTTAAAGCATAACCAAGCATGCATCACTATAGCTCTTGTCTCAAAGTAGGTGTACTGTCACCACCTGTCACATCACACCCTGACTTATTTGGAGTTTATTGCTGTTTTTCTGTGTGTAGTGTTTTACTTCTTGTCTTGCGCTCCTTTTTTTGGTATTTTCCTGTAGCAGTTTCATGTCTTCCTTTGAGCGATATTTCCCGCATCTACTTTGTTTTAGCAGTGAAGAATATTTCAGTTGTTTTTATCCTTCTTTGTGGGGACATTGTTGATTGTCATGTCATGATCGGATGTACTTTGTGGACGCCGTCTTTGCTCCACAGTAAGTCTTTGCTGTCGTCCAGCATTCTGTTTTTGTTTACTTTGTAGCCAGTTCAGTTTTAGTTTCGTTATGCATAGCCTTCCCTAGGCTTCAATGCCTTTCCTTAGGGGCACTCACCTTTTGTTTATTTTTGGTTTAAGCATTAGACACCTTTTTACCTGCACACTGCCTCCCGCTGTTTCCGACATCTACAAAGCAATTAGCTACCGGCTGCCACCTACTGATATGGAAGAGTATTACACGGTTACTCTGCCGAGCTCTAGACAGCACCGACACTCAACAACTACACATCATTTGCAGATTATAATTACTGCTTTGCAAAAAATATTTTTAACCCAAATAGGTGAAATGAGATCATCTCCCACGGCACACCAGACTGTATCTCACGGTGGTTGAAAAACACTGGTATAAACAACTTTAACACTGTTACAAATATGCGGCACACTGTGAACCCACACCAAACAAGAACGACAAACACATTTCGGGAGAACATCCGCACCGTAACACAACATAAACACAACACAACAAATACCCAGAACCCCTTGCAGCACTAACTCTTCCGGGACGCTACCCCTCCCCCATCTCAACCCCCCCAACTCAACCTACTCTTGCTCTCTCAGGGAGAGCATGTCCCAAATTCCAAGCTGCTGTTTTGAGGCATGTTAAAAAAAAATAATGCACTTTGTGACTTCAATAATAAATATGGCAGTGCCATGTTGGCATTTTTTTTCCATAACTTGAGTTGATTTATTTTGGAAAACCTTGTTACATTGTTTAATGCATCCAGCGGGGCATCACAACAAAATCAGGCATAATAATGTGTTAATTCCACCACTGTATATATCGGTATCGGTTGATATCGGTAATTAAGAGTTGGACAATATCGGATATTGGCAAAAAAGCCATTACCGGACATCCCTAATACATACAAAGGTTGAAATGATCGATTCTGAAACATCTGTCTGCATGCGACCCTGCACACACGCAGCAGTGTGCATGCAACGAGCCTTCTAAGAAGAACCACAGACCTGATGCTCGCGACATATTCGCTGCAGTGCATTACAGTTATTCGAAAACCTGGCCACAAGTGCAGATAGAAACATGTATATCATTCATGTGCCCGCACACACGCGCAGATACACACCGGAAAAGAGATGCGGTGAATGACAGTGTGGAAGTTGTTAAATGCAGCAGTCAACCTAAGCAAGGCCGGGTGGTTTTAAAATGCTTTCTGTAGGACAAACGTGACACAAACCTTCCTAATGGTTAGAAAGAATGTTTGTGCTCATGCTTCACTGATGAGAGTATTTCGCAAGGGCCATTTTGTGCTACTAATTTCGGCGGTCCCTGAACTCACCGTAGTTGTGTGGACTGTGACGCAACAGTTGTAGAACTTTCCCCGACGCTGCCACAGAAAGACATGTTTGATGCCACTCCTCCTTTGTCTCATGTTGTCCACCAAACGTTTTGTGCTGTGCGTGAATGCACAAAAGTGAGCTTTGTTGATGTTATTGACTTGTGTGGAGGGCTAACCAGGCATATTTGGTCGGTGCATGACTGCAAGCTAATCGATGCTAACATGCTATTTAGGAGTTTGTAGGTATATTTGAGTTAAATTAATTCCCTTTACTAGGGATGTCCGATAATGGCTTTTTGCCGATATCCGATATTCCGATATTGTCCAACTCTTTAATTACCGATACCGATATCAACCGATATATGCAGTCGTGGAATTAACACATTATTATGCCTAATTTGGACAACCAGGTATGGTGAAGATAAGGTACTTTTTAAAAAAATTAGTAAAATAAGATAAATAAATTAAAAACAATTTCTTGAATAAAAAAGAAAGTAAAACAATATAAAAACAGTTACATAGAAACTAGTAATGAATGAAAATGAGTAAAATTAACTGTTAAAGGTTAGTACTATTAGTGGAGCAGCAGCACGCACAATCATGTGTGCTTACGGACTGTATCCCTTGCAGACTGTATTGATATATATTGATATATAATGTAGGAACCAGAATATTAATAACAGAAAGAAACAACCCTTTTGTGTGAATGAGTGTAAATGGGGGAGGGAGGTTTTTTGGGTTGGTGCACTAATTGTAAGTGTATCTTGTGTTTTTTATGTTGATTTAATTTTTTTAAAAAAACAACAAAAAAAACAAACAAAAAAAAACAAACGATACAGATAATAAAAAAAACCATACCGATAATTTCCGATATTACATTTTAACGCATATATCTCTACCCTTTACTTATGTCCTCTGTGTATTTAATTTATGTTTGCATGTCTCATGACTCATTATCTGTATGTAATCTTGGCTGCAATTCTCATAGTGCCCATGTTGTTCCAGACCACAGCAAACGCTACCCAGCTTGCAAAGATTGTAATAAATGCATTAGAAGAAGACAGCCTGCCGTTTCCTTTAACTTGGACACACACATCTATACTTTTGGCCATTTTAAGCTAAGTTATCTCACCCTCTGTTTAACTGTTGTAAAAATGTGTACAATATTTAAATTTCAACATTTTTGTCAACAAAGATTTGCGTCAGCCTCCTTTTTTGATAGTACATTATTATATTATAGCTAATAAAGACACTTACATAATGTGTTGCCTTCATTATAAGACTTGTAAAAGGCTTTTATTTTTTTGCGGCTCCAGACAGATTTATTTTTTTTGTATTTTTGGTCCAATATGGCTCTTTCAACATTGACCTAACTAACTAATGCAGGGCTGTCAAACTTGTTTGTTTTTATTGTTATTACTTATGAAGTATATTGTAAATACATTGAGAACAGGAAGTGTTAGCAACTTCTATGTAAAGGAAAAAGGGTAGGATTAAATAAGCTCTGCTTCTTCCTTCTCCTTTTCCAACATGTTGAATAGAGGGACTGGAAATTGTGATGTATCATGTTGTATGCATGCATGTGTGATGTATCATGTTGTATGCATGCATGTGTGATGCATCATGTTGTATGCATGCATGTGTGATGTATCATGTTGTATGCATGCATGTGTGATGCATCATGTTGTATGCATGCGTGTGTGATGTATCATGTTGTATGCATGCATGTGTGATGTATCATGTTGTATGCATGCATGTGTGATGCATCATGTTGTATGCATGCATGTGTGATGTATCATGTTGTATGCATGCATGTGTGATGCATCATGTTGTATGCATGCATGTGTGATGCATCATGTTGTATGCATGCGTGTGTGATGTATCATGTTGTATGCATGCATGTGTGATGTATCATGTTGTATGCATGCATGTGTGATGTATCATGTTGTATGCATGCATGTGTGATGCATCATGTTGTATGCATGCGTGTGTGATGTATCATGTTGTATGCATGCATGTGTGATGCATCATGTTGTATGCATGCATGTGTGATGTATCATGTTGTATGCATGCATGTGTGATGTATCATGTTGTATGCATGCATGTGTGATGTATCATGTTGTATGCATGCATGTTCCAAATAAACACAAACAAGTGATGTGGCCCCGGGTCTTGAGTTTGACACCTGTGAATTAATGTTTATACCATTTTTTTTACGCATCATTCTCCAGTTATGAGCCCTTTTCCCTGACAAGCACATTTAGTTTTCATAGAAGGTTCTCTCCCTTCCTGCTGACAACATTCTACTTGATGTTGCATGAAGAAACATAGCCAGTAAGGAGGAAGTAAGACCCACTGTGTCCTATTACAGTCTCTTATGTCAGCTGTTCTATGTTGTCAATCTGCCTACTGCTTTCGCATGGTAACAAACTCCAGGGGGGGTCGGATAAAGCTGAGGGAGAACAACGTTCAAAGTTAGTGTATTTGTGTGTGTGTGTGTGTGTGTGGTGTGAGGCTGAACTCCAGATTAAAGGACAACATTCTGAGAATTCCTTTCAGTTGAGAGCATCCTCCCCCTCACCACTACCAACACTGTCCTCCACTCTCACTGCGCCTCAGAGGGGAAATGGCTCCTTCTGCCCCAGAGGACCTCCAGACCTCCTGGGTCAGACCTCCTTGCAAGGCCTGGACCCGTGCCACCGTCGCGCCGCGCCGGCACAGCGGAAGAGGACAATAGGGCGCAGGCGCGTGGGCGTTTGTTAGCAGAGGTGGGAGTGGTTGCACGTGAGCGAGCGAGCACCTGCGTGTGCGGCGACTAATGGATGCAAGTCATCTTATGCACGAGTCTGAGGTTTTGAACGTTAATTACACTTTATTGTCTGGCATGCCTGTGGGTAATTTAACATTTAATATACTCAGATAGTTGACAGAAGATCACTATGTGGCTGTCAAAAAAGAAAGGGCACATGTTTTCAAGGAGGCAGCAAAAGGCAAATATCTTAGTGTCAAACTCAAGGCCCGGGGGCCAGATGTGGCCCGCGACATTATTTTATCTGGTCCGCAAACACCCGGAAATGATACGTGTCAATAAAGTACATATAGGAAACTTTAGCTGCAGTATTCAGTATTTAGTATTTATTTTACAGTCCCACTGCTTGATTTGTTTTGATAAAAAGTTACTGAATCGTTCCGTATTGTACCGTTCTAAAACAATAATATCGTCCCTGGATCGTATCGGCAACCACAAATATCGAATCGTTGAAAAGATCATGTATGGCCGGGTAATTTAGCAGGTAAATCTACTGTTAAAATGTTTGTTACAGTACTTTTATTGCAAATTGCTTGAATGTTGAAAATGAGAGTAGGGTGTTTCCTACTGTTGATTCAACCTAAAGTGTTGGTTGCACTTTATTCAAATAAGATGCAAATGCGTTGCACTTTGTTTACTTGCTTTTTTGTATCCATAATTCATAATTCCCTTACAAGAAATAACAGGAACATAGGAAACTTTAGCTACAGTATTCAGTCTCGAGTATTTATTTCACAGTCACACTGCTTGATTTGTTTTGATAAAAAGTTACTGAATCGTTTCGTATTGTACCGTTCTAAAACAATAATATCGTCCCTGGATCGTATCGGTAACCACAAATATCGAATCGTTGAAAAGATCATTTATGGCCGGGTCGGGGAACCTTATTTAGCAGGTAAATATACTGTCAAAATGTTTGTTACAGTACTTTTATTGCAAATTGCTTGAATGTTGAAAATGACAGCAGAGTGTGTTTCCTCCTGTTGATTCAACATAATGTGTTGGTTGCACTTTATTCAAATAAAATGCAAATGCATTGGACTTTGTTTACTTGCTTGTTTGAATCCACAATCCATAATTCCCTTATGAGAAATAACAGGAATATAGGAAACTTTAGCCGCAGTATCCAGTATCTAGTATTTATTTCACAGTCACACTGCTTGATTTGTTTTGAAAAAAAGTTCCCTTTCTAAAAAAACAATATTGTCCCTGAATCGTATCGCCAACCACAAATATCTAATCAATCGTTGAAAAGATCATGTATGGCCAGGTAACTTTATTTAGCAGGTAAAGCTACTGTTAAAATGTTGGTTACAGTACTTTTATCGAAAATTGCATGAATGTTGAAAATGAGAGCAGAGTGTGTTTCCTCCTGTTGATTCAACCTAAAGTGTTGGTTGCACTTTATTCAAATAAGATGCAAATGCATTGGACTTTGTTTACTTGCTTGTTTGAATCCACAATCCATAATTCCCTTACGAGAAATAACAGGAATATAGGAAACTTTAGCCGCAGTATTCAGTATCTAGTATTTATTTCACAGTCACACTGCTTGATTTGTTCTGATAAAAAGTTACTGAATCGATTTCCACTTAGTGAATCGTTTCATATTGTACTGTTCTAAAAAAATTATATTGTCCCTGAATCGTATCGGCAACCACAAATATCGAATCGAATCGTTGAAAAGATCATGTATGGCCGGGTAACTTTATTTAGCAGGTAAAGCTACTGTTAAAATGTTGGTTACAGTACTTTTATCGAAAATTGCATGAATGTTGAAAATGAGAGCAGAGTGTGTTTCCTCCTGTTGATTCAACCTAAAGTGTTGGTTGCACTTTATCCAAATAAGATGCAAATGCATTGGACTTTAATTCTTTTCTTTCTTGTTTGTATCCATAATCCATAACAGGAATAACATGAATATAGGAAACTTTAGCTGCAGTATACAGTATCGAGTATTTATTTCACAGTCACACTGCTTGATTTGTTTTGATAAAAAGTTACTGAATCGATTTCAACTAACTGAATCGTACCGTTCTATAAAAAATAATATTGTCCCTGAATCGTCTCGGCAACCACAAATATCGAATGGACTCGTTGAAAAGGAACGGTTACACTCCAAGAAGCTTGTCAGGTTTGGCACTTTATCAGTCTTAGGTCAGAATGTGATTACATTCCTGAGAGCAATTCAGCACAAATGAAAGCCTCCCAAAAGTCAATCTCAGAGAAAAGGGGATGCAATCTTCAGAGTGTGTCGAAGAAGAAGAGCGGATGCAAAAGTAATGATTATAATATGAGGAGATCCAAAGTCTTCTCAGCATGTCATGACTTTTGCAATTTACAGTCACAACAATCGTGCCGCACCTGGCCGAGAAAAGCAATAAAAGAAAGATTAAGGGAGAGGTTGACATATAGGGAAAGTGCAAGAGCAGCAGACAAACTGTATATACAGTAGAAGAGTAAAAAAAGGGACTCTGACTGTTGCCAAAGTATGCTGTGCATAGAGGAATGCAGCATGGGGCCCTCAGCAAGTGAAACAAAGACAGCACAGTCAGTGGCTCTCTCTCCCCTGTGCTACCACATCCGCACATCATTAGCTGGAAAATTCCAGATATATGCCGTCATTTTTCTCTCTTCCCCCCCCCCCCCCCCCCTCCTCTTCCTCTTGCTGCTACGGACACAACGTCCATATCCCGTTGCACTTTTGTGCACGACACCCGCTGCTAAGAATTCCCACTTGGTGACCTGGACCGCCGCCAAAGGCCGGCGACAATTGTTCCAGTGGAGGGCCGGAGGAGAGGTGTGTGTGAGACGCTCTTGTGCAGAAGATGTGGCGTGCACGTAAAGGCATGCATGAACATATGTTATGTTTGCATATCTGTGTGGGGATGTGCAGAACTGTGTGTGCTAGCTGATGTTGCGGGTACGGCTCTTCAGTCAAAGCACAGACGACTGCTTCTCCTTTTTTTTTCCCATGTAGAGCTGTTTGGGGAGATATCTAAACAATCCCAGAGTCAGCTACACGTGCACTGCGAGGGTTTTCCCCCTCTCCCTGGTGTCTTGCCTGTTCTTCTTTGTTTCCGTCGGCAAATAGCAAAAATGCACTGAACCACAGCCCATCAATTACCGCGCTGTCCAGACCTCTCCAAAACATGGCAGATATTAGTGTCGTCGCGCTACTGGATACTGAACATGGCTCATCCTTGTAAGGTAATGTTTTGATCAGAACTGTAGATTGTGCTCTTGGAAATACACTTAGATTGCAGGAATCAGCGTTCTGTTTTGAGTGCTTCAAATCTGGTTTCAATTTGTTTAATGTCACCAAAGGTATGGGTGTCTTATTTTTGTAATTGCCAAAGGAGGACCTATTATTATTTTTTTCCTATTTAAAAAACACTTCCTTTTGGTTTAAATAACATGTTATGATGGTTATTTGGTCAAAATCTAACATAAATTTTGCTGTAAGGTCAGCCACTTTGCCTCTGAATACAAGCTGGTTTGAGAGGTAGAATTGTTGGGATGCAAATGAACCCCTCCTCACACTGACTGAAACTTTGTCCACACCCAGGTGGCCATATTTGTAGTTTGAGATAGAAGATTCCCGCAAGCAAGGTAGTAAAAAATATATTATTCTAAGTATATTCCAACGCTGCAACATAAATGGCAACAGCGACAGATTTTTTGCATCCAAATATATACAGTACGTACGAGGCAGAGTCAGACCCGCAGCAAAAAGGAACAGAAGAAATGCAGAAAATGAGAAAAATGTCAAAAATACCCCCAGGATGACTCACAGGCGACCCGGGAAGAAAAAGGCAAAAACAGGCCAAAATGTGGAAAAATGCCCCAAAAAAATTTAAAATCCCTCCCGGAGTGAGTTCCACTAGTTACGGGAAGACCCAAAATGAGAAAAATGTCAAAAATACCCCCGGGATGACTCACAGGCGACCCGGGAATAAAAAGGCAAAAACAGGCCAAAATGTGGAAAAATGCCGAAAATGGTCAAAATGAGAAAAATGTCAAAAATACCCTGGAGATACCTCACAGGCGATCCAGGAAGAAAAAGGAAAAAACAGGCCAGAATGTGGAAAAATGCCGAAAATGGTAAAAAAAATCCCTCCCTGGGAGTGAGTTCCACAAGTGAAGAGCCAAAATGAGAAAAATTTTAAAAATACCCCCGGGATGATTTACAAGCGACCCGGGAAGAAAAGGGCAAAAACAGGCCCAATGTGGCAAAATGCAAAAAATGGTCAAAATGAGAAAAATTTCAAAATAAATCCTGGGATGACTCACAGGCCACCCAGGAAGAGAAGGGCAAAAGCAGGCCAAAATGTGGAAAAATGCAGAAAATGAGAAACATTTGAAAAATGTCAAAAATACCCCCGGGATGACTCACAGGCGACCCGGTAAGAAAAAGGCAAAAACAGGCCAAAATGCGGAAAAAAGCCGAAAATGGTCAAAATTTGTAAAATGTCAAAAATACCCCCGGAATACTCACAGGTGACCCGGGAAGAAAAAGGCAAAAACAGGCCAAAATGTGGAAAAATGCCCCCAAAAAATTTAAAATCCCTCCCGGGAGTGAGTTCCACTAGTTACAGGAAGACCCAAAATGAGAAAAATTTCAAAAATACCCCCGGGATGACTCACAGGAGACCCGGGAATAAAAAGGCAAAAACAGGCCAAAATTTGGAAAAATGCCAAAAATGTTCAAAATGACAAAAATACCCTGGAGATACCTCAAAGGCGATCCAGGAAGAAAAAGGCAAAAACAGGCCAGAATGTGGAAAAATGCCGAAAATGGTAAAAAATTCCTCCCCGGGAGTGAGTTCCTTCCACAAGTGAAGAGCCAAAAATGAGAAAAATTTAAAAAATACCCCCGGGATGATTTACAAGCGACCCGGGAAGAAAAGGGCAAAAACAGGCCAAATGTGGCAAAATGCAAAAAATGGTCAAAATGAGAAAAATGTCAAAATAAATCCTGGGATGACTCACAGGCAACCCAGGAAGAGAAGGGCAAAAGCAAGCATAAAATTTGGAAAAATGCAGAAAATTTGAAAAATTTGAAAAATGTCAAAAATACCCCCCGGGGTGACTCATAGGTGACCCGGGAAGAAAAAGGCAAAAACAGGCCAAAATGTGGAAAAATGCCGAAAATGGTCAAAATTAGAAACATGTCAAAAATACCCCCGGGATGACTCACATGTGACCCAGGAAGAAAAAGCAAAAACAGGCCAAAATGTGGAAAAATGCCCCAAAAAATTTAAAATCCCTCCCGGGAGTGAGTTCCACTAATTACGGGAAGACCCAAAATGAGAAAAATGTCAAAAATACCCCCGGGATGACTCACAGGCGACCCGGGAATAAAAAGGCAAAAACAGGCCAAAATGTGCAAAAATGCCGAAAATGGTCAAAATGAGAAAAATGTCAAAAATACCCTGGAGATACCTCAAAGGCGATCCAGGAAGAAAAAGGCAAAAACAGGCCAGAATGTGGAAAAATGCCGAAAATGGTAAAAAATTCCTCCCCGGGAGTGAGTTCCACAAGTGAAGAGCCAAAAATGAGAAAAATTTCAAAAATACCCCTGGGATGATTTACAAGCGACCCGGGAAGAAAAGGGCAAAAACAGGCCAAATGTGGCAAAATGCAAAAAATTGTCAAAATGAGAAAAATGTCAAAATAAATCCTGGGATGACTCACTGGCAACCCAGGAAGAGAAGGGCAAAAGCAAGCCAAAATTTGAAAAATGCAGAAAATGAGAAAAATTTGAAAAATGTCAAAAATACCCCCGGGATGACTCACAGGCGACCCGGTAAGAAAAAGGCAAAAACAGGCTAAAATGTGGAAAAAATGCCAAAAAATGGTCCAAATTAGAAACATGTCAAAAATAACCTTGGGATGACTCACAGGCGACCCGGTAAGAAAAAGGCAAAACAGGCTAAAATGTGGAAAAATGCCAAAAAATGGTCCAAATTAGAACATGTCAAAAATAACCTTGGGATGACTCACAGGCGACCCGGAAGAAAAAGGCAAAAACAGGCCAATATGTGGAAAAATGCCAAAAATTGTCCAAATTAGAAACATGTCAAAAATACCCCCGGGATGGCTCACAGGCTACCCGGGAAGAAAAAGGCAAAAACAGGCCAAAATGTGGAAAAATGCCAACACTGTCTAAAATTCCACAGAAGAGACAAATCTAAAAAACATTTTAAATTTGCCTCTCTCATCCTTAAAATGAGTTTTTAGGAAAATCATTCTTTATGTTCCTGTAGCTTAGTTATCCTGTTGTCCTAAATTAGAAGGCTAAGCCACAAAGCTACATTACAAATGGAGCTAACATTGCTAACGTATCATTCAAACATTGCTAATCTACTGTTGTCACTTTATAAATATCTCTGCATTCCTCCACGTTGTGATTTGAAATGTTTGGGACTTGTGTAGATCCCAAATACACAAAAACGGGTACCAACAGGTAAGAAAAGTTGGTTTTGCATAACAGGTCCACTTTAAGTAGAGGGAAGGAGAAAACTGAAAATACATTAGCTTACATCAGGAAAACTAATGTAGGGTTATTATACTTTTTCATCAACATTTTCCATGACTTCTCCAAAACCATGACCAAATGTATACTTTTTGTCTTAATGGGATCAGCGAAAACAAAGCATTGTAACACAAAATAAAGTATGGTGCTTCTCTAAAACAAAAAAACACCGGACAGACAGATTCAATTCCAACATAATGAGTCTTTACTCCTGCCTTATCCCACAGCCTCATGTATAATCCACTTGATAGTGGCTCAGACTTTTGTCAAACTGCGCTACATTGGGACAGTAAGTATTTCAAGTGCAAAACCACAGACGCACTTGTTCTCACCACAGGTACAATCTGGCTGTCTAGGAACACAGTGGCGAAAAGATGGCTGGTGTTCTCGTATTTTAGTGCCCACAGTATGTCGGTTTAGAGGACTTCATTTTTTGCGGGAAGGTCTAAAGTTACTTTGCAGCTGTAGTTTGTAGTCTGACAAATCTTGGGGTGACATTTAATTACTTTGTGCTTTTTCTCTAGGCTACTGTTTATTCCAGGATACACTTCAACATCCATCCATCAATCTATCCATTTTCTACCGCTTGTCCCTTTTGGGGTCGCGGGGGGTGCTGGAGCCTATCTCAGCTGCTTTCAGGCGGAAGGCGGGGTACACCATGGACAAGTCGCCACCTCATCGCAGGGCCAACACAGATAGACAGACAACATTCGCACTCACATTCAAAGGGCCAGTTTATTGTTGCCAATCAACCTATCCCCAGGTGCATGTCTTTGGAGGTGACTCACAGGCAACCCGGGAAGAAAAAGGCAAAAACAGGACAAAATTTGGAAAAATGCAGAAAATGGTCAAAATAAGAAACATTTCAATAATACCCTCGAGATGACTCAGGCGATCTGGGAGGAAAAAGGCAAAAACAGGCCAAAATGTGGAAAAATGCCAAAAATGGTCAAAATGAGAAACATGTCAAAAATACCCTTGAGATGATTCACAGGCAATCCGGGAAGAAAAAGGCAAAAACAGGCCAAAATGTGGAAAAATGCAGAAAATGGTCAAAAATCCCTCCCTGGGAGTGAGTTCCACAAGTGAAGAGCCAAAATGAGAAAAATGTCAAAAATACACCCGGGATGATTTACAAGCGACCCGGGAAGAAAATGGCAGAAACAGCCCTAAAATTGGCAAAATGCAAAAAAATCGTCAAAATGGAAAAATGTCTAAATAAATCCTGGGATGACTCACAGGCAACCCAGGAAGAAAAAGGCAAAAACAGGACATTTGGAAAAATGCAGAAAATGGTCAAAATAAGAAACATTTCAAAAATACCGTTGAGATGACTCACAGGCAATCCGGGAAGAAAAAGGCAAAAACAGGCCAAAATGTGGAAAAATGCAGAAAATGGTCAAAAATCCCTCCCTGGGAGTGAGTTCCACAAGTGAAGAGCCAAAATGAGAAAAATGTCAAAAATACACCCGGAATGATTTACAAGCCACCCGGGAAGAAAATGGCAGAAACAGGCCTAAAAGTGGCAAAATGCAAAAAATCGTCAAAATGGAAAAATGTCTAAATAAATCCTGGGATGACTCACAGGCAACCCAGGAAGAAAAAGGCAAAAACAGGACAACATTTGGAAGAATGCAGAAAATGGTCAAAATAAGAAACATTTCAACAATACCCTTGAGATGACTCACAGGCAATCCGGGAAGAAAAAGGCAAAAACAGGCCAAAATGTGGAAAAATGCAGAAAATGGTCAAAAATCCCTCCCTGGGAGTGAGTTCCACAAGTGAAGAGCCAAAATGAGAAAAATGTCAAAAATACACCCGGGATGATTTACAAGCGACCCGGAAAGAAAATGGCAGAAACAGGCCTAAAAGTGGCAAAATGCAAAAAATCGTCAAAATGGAAAAATGGCAAAATAAATCCTGGATGACTCACAGGCAACCCAGGAAGAAAAAGGCAAAAACAGGACAACATTTGGAAAAATGCAGAAAATGGTCAAAATAAGAAACATTTCAAAAATACCCTTGAGATGACTCACAGGCAATCCGGGAAGAAATAGGCAAAAACAGGCCAAAATGTGGAAAAATGCAGAAAATGGTCAAAAATCCCTCCCTGGGAGTGAGTTCCACAAGTGAAGAGCCAAAATGAGAAAAATGTCAAAAATACACCCGGGATGATTTACAAGCGACCCGGGAAGAAAATGGCAGAAACAGCCCTAAAATTGGCAAAATGCAAAAAAATCGTCAAAATGGAAAAATGTCTAAATAAATCCTGGGATGACTCACAGGCAACCCAGGAAGAAAAAGGCAAAAACAGGACATTTGGAAAAATGCAGAAAATGGTCAAAATAAGAAACATTTCAAAAATACCGTTGAGATGACTCACAGGCAATCCGGGAAGAAAAAGGCAAAAACAGGCCAAAATGTGGAAAAATGCAGAAAATGGTCAAAAATCCCTCCCTGGGAGTGAGTTCCACAAGTGAAGAGCCAAAATGAGAAAAATGTCAAAAATACACCCGGAATGATTTACAAGCCACCCGGGAAGAAAATGGCAGAAACAGGCCTAAAAGTGGCAAAATGCAAAAAATCGTCAAAATGGAAAAATGTCTAAATAAATCCTGGGATGACTCACAGGCAACCCAGGAAGAAAAAGGCAAAAACAGGACAACATTTGGAAGAATGCAGAAAATGGTCAAAATAAGAAACATTTCAACAATACCCTTGAGATGACTCACAGGCAATCCGGGAAGAAAAAGGCAAAAACAGGCCAAAATGTGGAAAAATGCAGAAAATGGTCAAAAATCCCTCCCTGGGAGTGAGTTCCACAAGTGAAGAGCCAAAATGAGAAAAATGTCAAAAATACACCCGGGATGATTTACAAGCGACCCGGAAAGAAAATGGCAGAAACAGGCCTAAAAGTGGCAAAATGCAAAAAATCGTCAAAATGGAAAAATGGCAAAATAAATCCTGGGATGACTCACAGGCAACCCAGGAAGAAAAAGGCAAAAACAGGACAACATTTGGAAAAATGCAGAAAATGGTCAAAATAAGAAACATTTCAAAAATACCCTTGAGATGACTCACAGGCAATCCGGGAAGAAATAGGCAAAAACAGGCCAAAATGTGGAAAAATGCAGAAAATGGTCAAAAATCCCTCCCTGGGAGTGAGTTCCACAAGTGAAGAGCCAAAATGAGAAAAATGTCAAAAATACACCCGGGATGATTTACAAGCGACCCGGAAAGAAAATGGCAGAAACAGGCCTAAAAGTGGCAAAATGCAAAAAATCGTCAAAATGGCAAAATAAATCCTGGGATGACTCACAGGCAACCCAGGAAGAAAAAGGCAAAAACAGGACAACATTTGGAAAAATGCAGAAAATGGTCAAAATAAGAAACATTTCAAAAATACCCTTGAGATGACTCACAGGCAATCCGGGAAGAAATAGGCAAAAACAGGCCAAAATGTGGAAAAATGCAGAAAATGGTCAAAAATCCCTCCCTGGGAGTGAGTTCCACAAGTGAAGAGCCAAAATGAGAAAAATGTCAAAAATACACCCAGGATGATTTACAAGCGCCCCGGGAAGAAAATGGCAGAAACAGGCCTAAAAGCGGCAAAATGCAAAAAATCGTCAAAATGGAAAAATGGCAAAATAAATCCTGGGATGACTCACAGGCAACCCAGGAAGAAAAGGGCAAAAACAGGCCAAAATGTGGAAAAATGCCTTTTTCTTCCCGGATCAACTGTGAGTCATCCCGGGGGTATTTTTGACATTTTTGTAATTTTTCTCATTTTTGGCATTTTTCCACATTTTGGCCTGTTTTTGCCCTTTTCTTCCTGGGTTGCCTGTGAGTCATCCCAGAGGTATTTTTGACATTTTTCTCATTTTGACCATTTTCGGCATTTTTCCACATTGTATCTATTCTTCACAGGGTACCTGATGGCAGATCTACCAAACAATCAGGCAATCTGTTGTCTTTTTACAGTTCTGTTAGGTCACTGCGGTCATGCTAGTCGTACCTCCTCAAAACTAAAACCGCATTTGAGTCAGTTGCTCCTAAATGGAGTGCACTACCTTGTGAGCGGACAGCTGCACTTTATGTGGACATTTTTAAAAGGCAGTTAAAACACATTTGTTTAAGTGTGCATTCCATTAATATCCTATTATTTATTATCATATTTATTATTCCATTTGCAATATCTCTGTTGTTGCATCATACAACAGGTTTATGCTTATTTTGTTTGATTAAACGGTTGGTATTTTAAGCATGTGAAACACTGACTGCTCTCTGTGAGAAGTGCTACATGAATAAAATGTGCTTACCGACTACACTGAATACGGTTTTAAAATGTAAATTTACCTCTTAAGGCCCAGGCTGTTTGTTTACATGCTTTTTTTATTTCTCTTTGCTATTTGGGCTTATTGGACCCTATTTAGAATAAAAACTAAGAATCATCTTTTGATATGATGTACTTAGTCCATAAGTACACAAACGTGTACTTCATGTTTAGTGACATGCTAATTCTTATTTTTACACTTTTTTTCCCCAAATTCCATTGTATGTTATACTCTTCTGACACCACCAGATGGCAGTATAAGTGTCCACATAAGCGGCCATAAGACCCCAATTCAGTAATGTACACAATTTTGGAAATAAGAGCTAAAAGGTGCTGTCCACGCATGTGGCCACTAAGCCTTTAGAGGATTTATACAGTATAGGCCTAAAATGTGGACACACCTTCTCCTTTCAATGTGTTTTCTTTATTTTCATGACTAATTACATTGTAGATTGTCACTGGAGGCATCACAACTATGACACCTGTGAAGTGAAAACCATTTCAGGTGACTACCTCTTGAAGCTCATGGAGAGAATGCCAAGAGTGTGCAAAGCAGTAATCAGAGCAAAGGGTGGCTATTTTGAAGAAACTAGAATATAAAACATGTTAATGCGTTTTCTTTATTTTCATGACTATTTACATTGTAGATTGTCACATCAAAACTATGAATGAACACATGTGGAGTTATGCACTTAACAAAAAAAGGTAAAATAACTGAAAACATGTTTTATATTCTAGTTTCTTCAAAATAGCCACCCTTTGCTCTGATTACTGCTTTGCACACTCTTAGCATTCTCTCCATGAGCTTCAAGCACACCTGTGAAGTGAAAACCCTTTCAGGTGACTACCTCTTGAAGCTCATGGAGAGAATGCCAAGAGTGTGCAAAGCAGTAATCAGAGCAAAGGGTGGCTTTTTTGGAGAAACTAGAATATAAAACATGTTTTCAGTTATTTCACCTTTTTTTTTGTTAAGTATATAACTCCACATGTGTTCATTCATAGTTTTGATGTGACAATCTACAATGTAAATAGTCATGAAAACAAAGAAAACACATTGAAGGAGAAGGTGTGTCTAAGGTTTTGGCCTGTACTGTATATCAGTGGTCCCCAACCTTTTTGTAGCTGCGGACCGGTCAACGCTTGAAAATGTGTCCCACGGACCAGGGGGGCGGGGGGCGGGGGGGTGGAGGGTGAAATAAAAATAAAAAAATAAAAAAATATATATATATTTTTTTTCATTAAGAAATACAATCATGTGTGCTTATGGACTGTATCCCTGCAGACTGTATTGATCTATATTCATATATAATGTATACATTGTGTTTTTTATGTTGATTTAACTTAAAAAAAAAAAAAAATATATATATATATATATATATATATATATATTTTTATTTTTTTAATTTCTTGTGCGGCCCGGTACCAATCGGTCCGCGGACCGGTACCGGGCCGCGGCCCGGTGGTTGGGGACCACTGCTGTATATTATATCCAAAATATGAAGGTTCATTGCAATTTACATTTCATTCCAACACATCGATTTTGTTAGGCCAAATAAAACTTCTGATGTATTTATATTACCGGTACTCTCTGAAAAAATATTTTCCATTTTAAAAATCCATGACTTTTAATACAGGTTGTTCAGGACCGTACAAAACCCTGACTAAGACTTCTGTTCTCACAGGAAGCTAAGAAAGTGGTTAAGTTGAATCATTTCAACAATTCCTACAGAGATGTTGTGTAAGTCAACAAGACGCCAATTCAACAACAAGACAAAAGCATTCTTTCCCCAAATCTAACTGCTGTTAAATTTAGCAACCCCCAGGAGATGTTGAAAAGAACAGTTAAGTCAGACAATTAATTATTTGTTAAATCTGGTGGCATTCCCCTTGAATCCAATTTGACACGCAACATCAAGCACATGACACGCATGTTGGCTTTAATCAAAACAATCCACTTTATAGTGCTATGGCAAGATGGACATGACACCACGGCCATGTGCCATGCTTCCTTCATTACCAAACCTGTATAAAAAAGGTATAGCGCAACTCTTACAACGATAGTGAAAACATTAAAGAGTTAGGGCGTGATGGCGGAGGGTGTGTCAGTCGGCATTAAAAAAAAAAGACCTAAAACTGAGCGATCACCAATCTTCACCAAGACGTCACTTTCGTCACTTGGTTGACGTTCACGGCACCCGAGGGTCTTGTGAGATGACGCCGGCTGCTGCCAGATCAAAGGTAAGACCTTCTGGAGGAAAATTCTGTGGTCAGATGAAGCAAAAATGGAGCTGTTTGGCCACAATACCCAGCAATATGTTTGGAGGATAAAAGCCTTTAATCCCAGGAACACCAACCCTACCGTCAATCATGGTGGTGGTAGTATTATGCTCTGGGCCTGTTTTGTTGCCAATGGAACTGGTGCTTTACAGAGAGTAAATGGGACAATGAAAAAGGAGGATTACCTCCAAATTCTTCAGGACAAGCTGAAATCATCAGCCCGGAGGTTGGGTCTTGGGCGCAGTTGGGTGTTCCAACAGGACAATGACCCCAAACACACCTCAAAAGTGGTAAAGGAATGGCTAAATCAGGCTAGAATAAAGGTTTTACAATGGCTTTCCCAAAGTCCTGACTTAAACGTGTTGCTGCGAGGTTTGTTCCCCCGGGATGCAAACGGATCACTCCGGACAGGACTTGCAGGTAGGAGCATGGTTTATTCTTGACAAAAATCAAAGTACCACCAAGAACAGGAAACAAGTCGAAAGAAAACACGTGCCAATCACACTCGGAGCTAACTTAGCATAGGCTAGGAGACAAGCAAAACTTACGTGACGAGAGCATGAAGCGAACAAAGAAGCCAGGCAGACTGACTGGCAAAGGCAGGCTTAAATAATGCCTCCTGATTAGTGCTCGATAAACAGGTGAGCGTCCCGAACGGCAATCAGAGGCAGGTGAAAATAATAAGTAGCCAGGGAAACTAAACAAACTCAAGTGTGCACAACAACAGGAACTAAGGGAGTCCAAATCTAACAGAAAATAACAAAAACAGTGTGGACAATGCTGAAGAAACAAGTCCATGTCAGAAAATCAACAAATTCAGCTGAACTGCAGCAATTTTGTCAAGAGGAGTGGTCAAAAACTCAAGCAGAAGCTTGTGGATGGCTACCAAAAGTGCCTTATTGCAGTGAAACTTGTAAGCAAATATTAACATTGCTGTATGTATACTTTTGACCCAGCACATTTTCAGTAGACCCATAATAAATTCATAAAAAAAGAAAACTTCATGAATGTTTTTTGTGACCAACAAGTATGTGCTCCTAACACTCTGTCACAAAAAAATAAAAGTTGTAGAAATGATTGGAAACTCAAGACAGCCATGACATGATGTTCTTTACAAGTGTATGTACACTTTTGACCATGACTGTATATGTGTTAAACATGCTTGTATTATCTGATAGTTTATATATCAATGATGAAATCTTAACATTGCAACACATGCCAATACGGCCGGGTTAACTTATATAGTGACATTTTAAATTTCCCGCCACACTTCCGGTTGAAAAAGCCTTCGAAGGATGACGTATGCGCGTGACGTAGCCCGGGGAACAGAGGTATGCCTTCTCCATTGAATCCAATACAAAAAAGCTCTGTTTTCATTTCATAATTCCACAGTACTCTGGACATCTGTGTTGGTGAATCTTTTGCAATTTGTTTAATGAACAATGGAGGCTGCAAAGAAGAACGTTGTAGGTGACTGTAGCAACACAAGGACCACTTACTCGGATAGCAGACGCCTAGCCGATGCTAGCAGACGCCTAGCCGATGCTAGCAGACCCACCGCACGGATGATCTGGTGAAGTCCTTCGTCGCGCCGTCAATCGCTGGAACGCAGGTGAGCACGGGTGTTGCTGAGCAAAGCAGATGAGGGCTGGCTGGCGTAGGTGGAGCGCTAATGTTTTTATCATAGCTCTGTGAGCTCCGGTTGCTAAGTTAGCCTTAGCGTCGTTAGCAACAGCATTGTTAAGCTTTGCCAGGCTGAGATCTATTAACCGTGTAGTTACATGTACATGGTTTAATAGTATTGTCGATCTTCTGTCTATCCTTCCAGTCAGGGATTTATTTATTTTGTTTCTATCTGCATTTGAGACAGATGCTATCACGTTAGCTCATGCTAAAGATGCTAAAGAGCTTGGTCGATGTATTGTCGTGGAGATAAAAGGCACTGTAATGTCCATTTCGCGTTCTCGACTCTCATTTTCAAGAGGATATAGTATCCGAGGTGGTTTAAAATACAAATCCGTGATCCACAATAGAAAAAGGAGAGAGTGTGGAATCCAATGAGCCAGCTTGTACCTAAGTTACGGTCAGAGCGAAAAAAAATATGTATTTCACTGCATTCTAGTCCGTCACTCTAACGTTCCTCATCCACGAATCTTTCATCCTTGCTCAAATTAATGGGGTAATCGTCACTTTCACGGTCCGAATAGCTCTAGCTGCGTTGAAAACAATAGGAAAATATGAGGGAGTGAACAACTGACAACGTCACGCTACTTCCGGTAGGGGCAAAGTTTTTTTTAATCAGAGACCAAAAGTTGCGAACTTTATCGACGTTGTTCTATACTAAATCCTTTCAGCAAAAATATGGCAATATCGCAAAATGATCAAGTATGACACATAGAATGGATCTGCTATCCCCGTTTAAATAAAAAAAAATCATTTCAGTAGGCCTTTAAACACATTTAACTTGTCAACAAAAATGTATTTTTCATAAGTAAATCAATATAAATGATATATATGAATGAGGAGGATGGATCCCCTCCACTCGGTCGATTGAAAAGTAGCTCGCCTGCAGAAAAAAGTGCGGGCCCCGCTGGGCTGGAGCCTCTTTCCCCGAGATCCTGCGAAATGTGCACATGACTAACACTATCCTAACAGGACATTTAATCGTGCGTTTCCCACAGAACCCATTCAAGCACTTCCATAACTGTGTGTGTTCTAGCGCCGACACGGAATTCCACTCTCAGATACATAACAGGGGAGTAGAAATGAGGCTGGGGGTATAACTTCACATCTACTCAAGCCATTGCCCTATAGGCTTTAAAGGGGAACTGCACTTTTTGGGGGGGGAATTTTGCCTATTGTTCACAATCATTATGAGAGACAAGACAGCCCTTTGTGATTAAGGACTATATAAGTCAACTTTGATTGATTGATAGAAAAAGAGTTCCTCAGTGTTCGCTCTTACAATAACAATGTCGCTACAGCTTGGTTATTATACAGGTTACGGAACGTAAATTAAGTATTTTTGACGGTTTTTGAATGCATTTTAAAGTGATTTAGAGGTAGAATTGATTGCTCCCATTACCTGCATTGCTCTCCACCAAGAAAAAGTCAATTTTTACATGCCCACACGACACTCCCTGACCACCTGAGGGCACCACGGACTGTGGATGCTTTTAAAAAGGCTTAAAAACCGTTCTTTTTAAAAAAGACTTTTTTTTTAGATACATGTGTGCTAGTTTTAGCTATTAGGCTGTTCTAGTTTTTATTTTTTGTACTATTTATTTGACTTGTTGGGGGCAGCTATCTGTGGTTCTAGCGTTGTTGTTGTTGTTGTTTTTTTAAATGCACTGTAGCACTTTGAGGTTGTTTGTTCAATGTAAAGTGCTTTTACAAATAAAATCTATTATTATTATTATTATGTCTCTCATAATGATTGTGAATAGGCAGAAAAAAAGTGCAGTTCCGCCTCTCTGTTACAGTCGAAAAATTGGCTCCATTCCGCCCCCAAGAGCAATGCAGCTGGTAATTAGAAAACTTTGGACAGGCTACCCTCCTCCAACCTCCAGACTATGGGAGACCGGGCTTTCTGCTCCGCCGCTCCCAGTCTGTGGAACGCTCTCCCTGACCACCTGAGGGCACCACAGACTGTGGATGCTTTTAAAAAGGCTTAAAACCCCTTTATTTTTTTTAAAATAGGCCTTTTTTTTAGATATATGTGTGCTAGTTCTAGCTATTAGGCTGTTCTAGTTTTTATTTTTTGTACTATTTATTTGACTTGTTAGGGGCAGCTATTTGTGGTTCTAGCGTTGTTTTTTTTTTAAATGCACTGTAGCACTTTGAGGTTGTTTGTTCAATGTAAAGTGCTTTTACAAATAAAATCTATTATTATTATTATTATTATTATTATGTCTCTCATAATGATTGTGAATAGGCAGGAAAAAAAGTGCAGTTCCGCCTCTTTGTTACAGCCGAAAAATTGGCTCCATTCCGCCCCCAAGAGCAATGCAGCTGGTAAATAGAAAACTTTGGACAGGCTACCCTCCTCCAACCTCCGAGGACAACGCTCCGGGCTATGGGAGACCGGGCTTTCTGCTCCGCCGCTCCCAGTCTGTGGAACGCTCTCCCTGACCACCTGAGGGCACCACAGACCGTGGATGCTTTTAAAAAGGCTTAAAAACCATTCTTTTTTTTAAAAAAAAGCCTTTTTTTTTTAGATATATGTGTCCTAGTTCTAGCTATTAGGCTGTTCTAGTTTTTATTTTCTTTACTATTTATTTGACTTGTTGGGGGCAGCTATTTGTGGTTCTAGCGTTGTTGTTGTTTTTTAAATGCACTGTAGCACTTTGAGGTTGTTTGTTCAATGTAAAGTGTTTTTACAAATAAAATCTATTATTATCATTATTATTATTATCTCTCTCATAATGATTGTTAATAGGCAGAAAAAAAGTGCAGTTCCGCCTCTTTGTTACAGCCGAAAAATTGGCTCCATTCCGCCCCCAAGAGCAATGCAGCTGGTAAATAGAAAACTTTTAAGGGCAGGGTGAAAGGAGACAGTAACTGATATAGCAAGCGTACGTCTACAACTGCTCAGTAGAAACAGGAAATTTCTTGCAAGTACAGACGACTACGTTGTCAAAAAGTTTTTGCTTCCCGCAGACAAAAACGCTGCAATATGTATGCCAAACTAGCAGAAGCGGATCACTTTTCACAACTTTGCATTTTCAGTTCACAAAACACAATTTTTCTTTAAAACAAACCAAAATGACAGTTGATCCATTTTGAGTTCAAAGAAAAAAGTTCCTAGGGTTTTTGGCATTGAAATGACACAAAAAATCTTCAGAGTGAGGACTTGAATTTTTGACTGGAATATCGTGACTCCTGTAGCTTTTAACAAGATGAAACAAAACTGGAATTGCCACGATTTGTATCTCAATGGCTTCTATTTGAAAGTCCCATGTCTTTCAGGTCCGGTGTGTCAGATTAACCCATCCGCCTGTCACTCAAAGCAGTCCGCTGAAGCCTTAGCCAGACTGGGTCATTAAAATACCATTACCAAAGCAACTACCCCCTAGGGACTACCAGAGGCAGCCTAATCGAGGGCTCTGTACCAACCCAATGGGTGGTCTCCCTTACTCTCTTCCTCTCGCTCGGGGAGGGCCAAAATATGCGAAACATGGTAGAATGGCGATGGAGATGAGGCCGTCAGTCACAGGCAACCATGCGTATCCACTATTATAATTGACACTTAATGGCTCTAAATGTACTGTACATTTAAGTCAGTGGTCTAAACATGCAGGGTTATAGGTATAAACATCCAGTGGGAACGCTGCCTATTGCACTCAAATGTGGTACACCTCCCTGGTCCTGGCATGTGGAGAACAGTCTATTTTCATACAAAAGGCGCACCAGATTATAAGGTGCATTAAAGGAGTCATATTATGATTTTTTTCTAAATGTAAAAGACTTCCTTGTGGTCTACATAACATGTGATGGTGGTTCTTTGCTCAAAATGTTGCATAGATGATGTTTTACACATCATCCTCAACTCGATTCTGACAGTCTCTTTTTTGTGGGCGGTCTTTAGTTCACCTTCAACAGCGTCTTCTCCCCGTCATCTTTGTTGTAGCGGTGTAGCGTGCAAGGACGGGAGTGGAAGAAGTGTCAAAAGATGGAGCTAACTGTTTTAATGACATTCACACTTTACTTCAATCAATAACGGAGCAGCAGCTCCTCATCCGTGGCTCACTAGTGCAACAACAACAACAACAAATGTGTCTCGTGAAAAACCGTCCGACCGGAACTCTCTAATAACTGAAGTTCCTTGGGTAAATAATGTAAACTCACTACACCGGTATGTTTTAGCGCTTTCATGGCGAGTTTACTGACAGATATAAGTAAGAACTTTACACTACTTTATATTAGAAGATGAATGTCCTATAACAAGGAGATCGCTTATCGACTACGGCGACGGCATGGACTACAAAGGCGGACGAGCGCAAATTGTATCTTATGCAGATCCCAAATACAGATCAGCAGGTACCAGAAGGTAAGAAAAGTTGCGTTTGCATAATTTTGCGAAACAAATCACCAGATAATGTCTTACCTTATACACACACCATAATAATACTCCTATGTTGAAGCACAGTACAATTCATCAAGCGGTGTGGCTTCATAGCTTACCAAAGTCCTACTAAAACATTTTGATAGATTTTTGAGCGCCTTGTGTAGTAATGTTCCATATTTTCAATGGAACATATAAAATGTTGGTGTTGTTTACTTGAGCCATATTGCAGTCTTTACATATCTCTTATGTGTGACTGCCATCATATTGCAGTCTACACGTATCGCTTATGTGTGACCGCCATCTACTGGTCACACTTATCATTTCAGCATGTACCAAATAAAATAGCTTCGAGGTCGACCAAAATTATTCCGTACATTAAGTTAAAGTTAAAGTACCAATGATTGACACACACACTAGGTGTGGTGAAATTTGTCCTCTGCATTTGACCCATCCCCTTGTTCACCCCCTGGTAGGTGAGGGGAGCAGTGGGCAGCAGTGGGCAGTAGCAGTGCCGCGCCCGGGAATCATTTTTGGTGATTTAACCCCCAATTCCAACCCTTGATGCTGAGTGCCAAGCAGGGAGGTAATGGCTCCCATTTTTATAGTCTTTGGTATGACTCGGCCGGGGTTTGAACTCACAACCTACCCATCTCATGGCGGACACTCTATCCACTAGGCACACCGGGTTATAAGGCGTACTGTCCAGTTTTAAGAAAATGAAAGGATTTTAAGTGCGCCTTATAGTCCGAAAAATACGGTAATTGAATTCAACACAAACACTTGTAATAATAATAATAAATGCCCAGAGTGAAATCCCACAGTACTCTTACAAATGAGCACATGAGCAAAGTACATGTGCAAAATACACAATAGAAACAAACATAATTAAAGCTGCAAGCAGCGTTGGTCGGGCCCGCATATTTGGCAGGTGCTAGTCCTAAGTGTCCAAAAACTTTTGTCTACTGTTAGTCCTAAGTGTCCAAATACTTTTGTCCAATGGTAGTCCTAGTTTTGTCCAGAGTTAGTTCTTAGTGTCCCAATACTTTTGTCCAAAGTTAGGCGTTAGTCTCCCAATACTTTTTTCTAGGTGTCCCAATACTTTTGTCCAGTGTGAGTCCTAAATGTCCCAATACTTTTGTCCAGTGTGAGTCCTAAATGTCCCAATACTTTTGTCCAGAGTTAGGCCTTAGTGTCCCAATACTTTTGTCCAGTGGTAGTCCTAAATGTCCCAATACTTTTGTCCAGTGTGAGTCCTAAATGTCCCAATACTTTTGTCCAGTGTGAGTCCTAAATGTCCCAATACTTTTGTCCAGAGTTAGGCCTTAGTGTCCCAATACTTTTGTCCAGTGGTAGTCCTAAATGTCTCAATACTTTTGTCCAGAGTTAGGCCTTAGTGTCCCAATACTTTTGTCCAGTGGTAGTCCTAAATGTCCCAATACTTTTGTGTAGTGTACATACCTTCCCTGCATTGTGTGCTCACGTTCCTGCTTTTAAGCAGCCATCTTGAAACAAGAGCAGCATCAGCGCAGTGGCACAGCGGTTCTATGAAGGCTCGTAAAATCACAGCAGCGGAGCAGCATCAGCGCAGCGGTTCTTTGAAGGCTCGTAAAATCAAAACCGTAGCACTTATCAAAACTCTTTGAGTATCCGTCAATCAGAAGGGTTCAATCTCTCTCCTGTAGTAGTTTGAAGCCGAAACGACAAACGCGCTCAGAGGAGATAATGTTTGATGTTTGGTGACCGCTTTTTACAAAAATTTAGTTTTGAAGGGGGGATTGCAAACTTCCTGTTGATTTTTGCTGAAAGATGTCAAAGAATGAAATGTAGGTCTAGGTGAGACCTACATGGAGGTTTTTGTTTCATGTCTCTAAGACGTTCCTACCGGAAGTTACAAGCAGTTTTGTCTGTGTTTTCCTCTGAGGAGCAGTTTTGTCTCTGTTTTATTCAAAAATTGCGCTAGAGCGCAATTTTTGAGTTTTGGGGTTGGTTTTTTTTATTAGATCGCAATTGCCACCAGTCCTGATGTGTGTGAAAAGTTTGGTGAGTTTTGAAGTATTTTAAGGGGGTCAAATTACAGCTCAAAGAGGCTAAAATGAGAGTTTTTAGTCATTTTTTGTCTTGAAGGGGAAATTGCCAACTTCCTGTTGGTTTTTGCCCGAGGATGTCAAATTATGAAATGTAGGTCTAAATGAGACCTACATAGAGGTTTTGGGTTCATGTCTCTACGACCTTCCTAGTGGGAGTTAGAGGCAGTTTTGTCTGTGTTTTCCTCTGAGGAGCAGTTTTGTCTCTGTTTTCTTCAAAAATTGCACTAGAGCGCAATTTTGAGTTTTGGGGTTCGTTTTTTTTTTTTTATTAGATCGCAATTGCCACCAGTCCCGATGTGTGTGAAAAGTTTGGTGAGTTTTGAAGTATTTTAAGGGGGTCAAATTACAGCTCAAAGAGGCAAAAATGAGTGTTTTTAGTCATTTTTTGTCTTGAAGGGGAAATTGCCAACTTCCTGTTGGTTTTTGCCCGAGGATGTCAAATTATGAAATGTAGGTCTAAATGAGACCTACATAGAGGTTTTGGGTTCATGTCTCTACGACCTTCCTAGTGGGAGTTAGAGGCAGTTTTCTTCCTAGGGGGCGCTAGAGCGCAATTTTGAGTTTTGGGGTTTGGTTGTGTACGCGTTTTTTGATGTGTGTGTAAAATTTGGTGAGTTTTGAAGCATGTTAAGGGGGGCAAAGTAGTGCGCAAAGCTGCGGAATAATAATAAAGAAAGAATAATAAAACCTTACAATTTCAATAGAGTCCTCTGTCCCTGTACAAAGGACTCCCTGTGGGAGTCCTTTGTACAGGGCCATGCGGGCCCTAACAAGTGAAAATAATCCACAAAGATAGGAAAGTTGCAGTACTGCAGAGTTGATTTCTCAAGGGACGGCACATGAAACGGGCTAAAGTCCATATAAGTGTCGAGCAGTCCCAGTACAAGCCCGGTACTCTACAAGTGGCCTACATGAGTCAGAGAATGTCAGCACATCTGCATAAAAAAGGTAAAGTGTTGAAGAGACAACAAGCAGTGAGACGAAACAAGCAAGGGGGGGAATTCTTCACAACTGTATGCAAATGTCCACAGCAGTCATGCTGTCATTTTGGAAGTGCAGAATCAATCATTAGGGGGAGAAGTGTTTTGTTCTCTTAAGCAACAGCAGTTGTCCACACGGCCCATCTGTCTGCCAATAACGGCGGCATTAGGTGACTAAATAAGTAACTGCTGCTCAGTGTTGGGCAAGGGGGAAGATCCTCTTAAACGGTGTGAGGTTTTGTCAAACAAAAGTAGCGTCAATCCTCTGCTCTTACTAGAAGAAAGCCCAAAACTGCTAACGGAGGCATTTCAGACACAGAAATATTCATTTGCAACCGAAAACCCAGTGCTAGACTACTCCACGCTCACACAGTTTTTATTATTGCGGTCTTTGCTGTATAATGGAGAAAGGAAATGAGTGTACGTGTGGAAAGCAGCTCATAAGTTAAATGCCTGTGGCTGTGCAGAACATTTCAGTGACTCAACATCTGTCACTCACACCTGAGGGTGAATTCCCTCCAGGTATGAAAATGTCCCCTGCCACTAATAAAGCAAGCAATGACCAGAAGCAAAAAGCCGTACACACTGTGGAGCATCATGTAAAGCAAAAGTGAAAGTTGAGCTACAGCTACTTCAAATAGACAACTGTGTCGTGTATCATCAGAATCAAACCGCACATCTAAACATAACAATGTCATCACTTTCAAGCTAAGCAGCTGGACCAAGGTCAGTTTTGCAGCTTCTGTAGCGAGCTAAACTGCTTTCAGATGTGTGAACATGATTGCACAAGGGTTTTCTAATCATCAATTAGCCTCCTGAGCCAATGAGCAAACACATTGTACCATTAGAACACTGGAGTGATAGTTGCTGGAAATGGGCCTCTATACACCTATGTAGATATTGCACCAAAAAGCAGACATTTGCAGCTAGAATAGTCATTTACCACATTAGCAATGTATAGAGTGTATTTCTTTAAAGTTAAGACTAGTTTAAAGTTATCTTCATTGAAAAGTACAGTGCTTTCCCTTCAAAAATAAGGACATTTCAATGTGACCCCAAACTTTTGAACGGTAGTGTAAATAGTCATGAAAATAAAGAACATTGAATGAGAAGGTATGTCCAATCTTTTGGCCTGTACTTTATCCTTCAAACCACGTCCCTTGTACTGTAGCTGATTGTGTACCCCTCATTCCTGAAATCAAAATGTCATCCCTGCTGCTGAAAACAAGGTTTCTTTTGCTAGTTACTGTGATTTTAAAGGTGTACTGAAAGCCACTACTACCGACCACGCAGTCTGATAGTTTATATATCAATGATGAAATCTTAACATTGCAACACATGCCAATACGGCCGGGTTAACTTATAAAGTGACATTTTAAATCTCCCGGGAAATATCCGGCTGAAACGTCGCGGTATGATGGCGTATGCGCGTGACGAAGTCAGAGTAACGGAAGTTATGGTACCCCGTAGAATCCTATACAAAAAGCTCTGTTTTCATTTCATAATTCCACAGTATTCTGGACATCTTTTGCAATTTTTTTAATGAACAATGAAGGCTGCAAAGAAGACAGTTGTAGGTGGGATCAGTGTAGCAACACAACCAGGAGGACTTTGTTGGAGCGCTAGCCGCGCTAGCCGCGCTAGCCGCGCCAGCCGCGCTAGCCGCCGACCTCACCTTGACTTCCTACGTCTCCGGGCCGCCAAACGCATCGAGTGAAGTCCTTCGTCCTTCTGCCGATCGCTGGAACGCAGGTGAGCACGGGTGTTGATGAGCAAATGAGGGCTGGCTGGCGTAGGTGGAGAGCTAATGTTTTTAGCATAGCTCTGTGCAGTCCAGTTGCTAAGTTAGCTTCAATGGCGTCGTTAGCACAGCATTGTTAACCTTCGCCAGCCTGGAAAGCATTAACCGTGTATTTACATGTCCACGGTTTAATAGTATTCTTGATTTTCTATCAATACTTCCAGTTAGGGGTTTATTTCTTTTGTTTTTATATGCAGTTAAAGCAAGATGCTATCACGTTAGCTCGTAGCTAAAGCATTTCGCCGATGTATTGTCGTGGAGATAAAAGGCACTGAATGTCCATTTCGCGTTCTCGACTCTCATTTTCAAGAGGATATAGTATCCCAGGTGGTTTAAAATACAAATCTGTGATCTACAATAGAAAAAGGAGAGTGTGGAATCCAATGAGCCAGCTTGTACCTAAGTTACGGTCAGAGCGAAAAAAGATGCGTCCTGCACTGCACTCTAGTACTTCACTCTCACGTTCCTCATCCATGAATCTTTCATCCTGGCTCAAATTAACGGGGTAATCGTCGCTTTCTCGGTCCGAATCGCTCTCGCTGCTGGTGTAAACAATGGGGAAATGTGAGGAGCCTTTAAACCTGTGACGTCACGCTACTTCCGGTACAGGCAAGGCTTTTTTTTTTATCAGCGAGCAAAAGTTGCGAACTTTATCGTCGATTTTCTCTACTAAATCCTTTCAGCAAAAATATGGCAATATCGCAAAATGATCAAGTATGACACATAGAATGGATCTGCTATTCCCGTTTTAAAAAAAAAAAATCATTTCAGTAGGCCTTTAAAGAAGAGTTTCATGGGAAAATGAGGTTTGATTGTGAGTTGACTGCCTCCTTTCTGATCTGGAATGTATGATGTGATGGCAAACCGCAATAAAGAACTATTTATCAGAGAAAAAAGTAGAACAACTCAATATAAATGTACATTTTTAGTCGGAGTTAATGAGTTCAACGAAAGCTAAGTACTTCCATAAAAGCAAGGCTCATGATAAAAACATCCCTCGACAATTAAAGGACAAAAAAAAAGTAGTGAGTTACATCCGCTGGCTCTCTTCTCTGGCTAATTCAATGCCTTCCAAAGACTTGTTTTCTGTCTGTATATTATCTAGTCATCAGAGCCAGAAGCTCAGCAGAGGGACATCAAAGTGCCGACGGCGGGGAAAGGGAGGGGGGGGCCCCTGCGTCTCCACGTCTGCTCCATCCCTGCCCGCCATCGCCAATGAGGGATTCTTAAGAAGGCCCCAGACTCTCACTTTACACTGCGAAATTCTATCAGGTGGCCCATTGCAGCTTGATACCATGTGCCTGATGCTTTTCATCCCACTCCCACAGGACGGGAGGCAGTGTGTCTTCAATAAAACCCCCTGGCTTACTTGAACAAATAATCCCATCAGGGCTTTGTTGGGCATCTCAAAGTAAGATCGGGCCTTATTAGATAGAATAGGTGGACTCACCACAGAGGTCAGCGCCATTTGGAAGCTGTAGATGCGGGCCAGGCCAAAGTCGGCCAGTTTGATCTGCCCTGTGCTGGTGACCAGGATATTTTGGGGCTTCAGGTCACGGTGGACCACGCGGTGCGAGTGCAGGAAGTCCAGCCCCTGGAGCAGCTGATACATCATATCCTGTAAGGTAGAAGACATTCATTTGAAATGTGTTGTGATAATAGAATAGAATAGAAAGTACTTTATTGATCCCTGGGGGAAATTCAGCACCACAGTTCGCTCACAATAGATAATAAACACTTGGGTATTTTTTACATGTGAATAATATAAATACAGTCTATTATACAGCATTATTCACATGTGAATAATATAAATACAGACTATTATACAGCATTATTCACATGTGAATAATATAAATACAGAGTATTATACAGCATTATTCACATGTGAATAATATAAATACAGTCTACTATACAGCATTATTCACATGTGAATAATATAAATACAGTCTATTATACAGCATTATTCACATGTGAATAATATAAATACAGACTATTATACAGCATTATTCACATGTGAATAACAAATACAGTCTATTATACAGCATTATTCACATGTGAATAATATAAATACAGACTATTATACAGCATTATTCACATGTGAATAATATAAATACAGTCTATTATACAGCATTATTCACATGTGAATAATATAAATACAGAGTATTATACAGCATTATTCACATGTGAATAATATAAATACAGTCTACTATACAGCATTATTCACATGTGAATAATATAAATACAGTCTATTATACAGCATTATTCACATGTGAATAATATAAATACAGACTATTATACAGCATTATTCACATGTGAATAACATAAATACAGTCTATTATACAGCATTATTCACATGTGAATAATATAAATACAAAGTATTATACAGCATTATTCACATGTGAATAATATAAATACAGTCTATTATACGGCATTATTCACATGTGAATAATATAAATACAGACTATTATACAGCATTATTCACATGTGAATAATATAAATAGAGTATTATACAGCATTATTCACATGTGAATAATATAAATACAGTCTATTATACAGCATTATTCACATGTGAATAATATAAATACAGTCTATTATACAGCATTATTCACATGTGAATAATATAAATACAGACTATTATACAGCATTATTCACATGTGAATAATATAAATACAGTCTATTATACAGCAATATTCACATGTGAATAATATAAATACAGTCTATTATACAGCAGTATTCACAGGTAAATAATAAAAAATACAGTCTATTATACAGCATTATTCACATGTGAATAATATAAACACAGTATATTATCCAGCATTATTCACATAATATAAATACAGTCGATAATCTTCTTCTTTTTCTCTATGTTCTTGTTGTGTGACATTCATCCTCCGCTGTTGTCATTTCTAATATAAAGTAGTGTAAAGTTCTAACTTACATCTCGCTACGGAAGCGCTAAAAACATACCGGTGTAGTGACTTTACATTATTCACCCAAGGAACTTTAGTTATTAGAGAGTTCCGGTCGGACGGTTTTTCACGGGACACATTTCGGGCGTTGTTGTTGCACTAGTGAGCCACGGATGAGGAGCTGCTGCTCCGTTATTGATTGAAGTAAAGTGTGAATGTCATTAAAACAGTTAGCTCCACCTTTTGACACTTCTTCCACTCCCGTCCTTGCACGCTACACCGCTACAACAAAGATGACGGGGAGAAGACGCTGTCGAAGGTGAGCCACGTAAATAAGACCGCCCACAAAAAAAGAGACTGTCAGAAAGCGACTTGAAGATGATGTGTAAAACATCATCTATGCAACATTTTGAGCAAAGAACCACCATTACATGTTATGTAGACCACAAGGAAGTCTTTTACATTTAGAAAAAAAATCATAATATGACCCCTTTAATGCACCTTATAATTTGGTGCGCCTTTTGTATGAAAATAGACCTGAATAGACCGGCTCATCGGCAGTGCGCCTTATAATCCGGAACACACAGTACTTTGCTCATGTGCTCATTTGTAAGAGTTCAGTGGGATTAGGGATGAGGTTCGAAAACCGCTTCTCCCGATTGTTCGATAAGAAAAGAACCGATTCCATGGAGAACCACAAGGAAGTGTTTTCAATTTAGAAAAAAAATAACAATATGACTAGAGATGTCCGATAATATCGGGCTGCTGATATTATTGGCCGATAAATGCTTGTAAATGTAATATCGCAAATTATCTGTATCGGTTTCAATAAGTGAAATGTCTGACTTTTTAAAAGGCCGCTGTGTACACGGACGTAGGGAGAAGTACAGAGCGCCAATAAACCTTAAAGGCTCTGCCTTTGCGTGCCGGCCCAGTCACATAATATCTACGGCTTTTCACACACACAAGTGAATGCAAGGCATACTTGGTCAACAGCCATACAGGTCACACTGAGGGTAGCCGTACAAACAACTTTAACACTGTTACAAATATGCGCCACACTGTGAACCCACACCAAACAAGAATGACAAACACATTTCGGGAGAACATCCGCACCGTAACACAACATAAACACAACAGAACAAATACCCAGAACCCCTTGCAGCACTAACTCTTCCGGGACGCTACAATATACACCCCCCGCTACCTCAACCTCCTCATGCTCTCTCAGGGAGAGCATGTCCCAAATTCCAAGCTGCTGTTTTGAGGCATGTCAAAAAAAAATAATGCACTTTGTGACTTCAATAATAAATATGGCAGTGCCATGTTGGCATTTTTTTCCATAACTTGAGTTGATTTATTTTGGAAAACCTTGTTACATTGTTTAATGCATCCAGCGGGGCATCACAACGAAATGAGGCATAATAATGTGTTAATTCCACGACTGTATATATCGCTATCGGTTGATATCGGAATCTGTAATTAAGAGTTGGACAATATCGGGAATATCGGATATCAACAAAAAAGCCATTATCGGACATCTCTATGTATGACCCCTTTAATGCGCCCTATGATCCGGTCTGCCTTTTGTATGAAAATAGACCCACTCATCGGCAGTACGCATTTTAATCCGGTGCGCCCTATGGTCCGGAAAATACGGTACCCAAAATGTTCCCACACTTCATCTTTTTTTTTTTTGCATGGCAACAGTTTATTGCTTTCTCTTGCAACCATTTTAAGTTATTTTTCATACTAGCACCTCTTTACCGCAGATGACTTTTGATTTATGTGTTCATTGTGTGTCTTAAATGTATATTTTAGATTTCTTTGTGTGTCTCGTAGGGGTGTGACGGTACGTGTATTTGTATTGAACCGTTTCGGTACGGTTCGGAGGTGTACCGAACAAGTTTCCACACGGACATATTAAGTAGCGTAACGCACGTTGTGTAAACAATGCACACCGAGGCACAACACACGGCATGCTAGCAGCTAACGGGCTAGGATAGACTGACCATACGTCCTCTTTTCACCGGACATGTCCTCTTTTGCGGAGCTGTCAGGGCGGAGTTTCTTAAATGCCTCAAATGTCTGGCATTTTGAGTTAGGGTTGCGTGTGTTTTCAATGTACGTTCAGGGTTAAGAAGGGGTTAAAAACAAAACAACTTGTGCGCGCAGCAGCATTGGTGAGGGAGGGGCAGAGACAGAGAGAGAGAGAGAGAGTTATGATAAACACGCATGCGTCGCCAGGCTCTGCTTTTTATCCATAGATTTATCACATTTAATTTTTTATTATCTATAGCAGGGGTGTCAAAAGTGTGCCCCCGGAGGCCATTTGCGGCCCACAGCTAATGTTTTAAAGGCCCACGGCACATTCTAAAAATACTATTCAAATAAACAAAAACATAACAAAAGTGAAATAAAAAAGCTTAAAGGTTAAATGTAATTTAGAAAAAGTTGCAATGTTGACTAATAAAACAAAGCTGTTTTTTTTTCTTTCAAACTGTCATTGCTCAAAACATAATATTGAATCAAAATCAATGTTATTATGAATTATTGACCTATCCAAGGTTCCCATTACTTCACATCAAATATTCCACTAAGAAAAATATTTTTGGTGGAAGATTTTGCAAATTTGGTAAATAAATAACCCAAAAATGTATGTTTTGTTGTTTTCTTATTGTACCGAAAATGAACCGAACCGTGACCTCTAAGCCGAGGTACGTACCGAACCGAAATTTTTGTGTACCGTTACACCCCGAGTGTCTCGGTCTCTGTTTTTTTGTTTGTTTCTCTACTCGGGCTGATGTAACAGTTGGTTGGGGGGGGGCGCATAATAAATGAAAATAACATAACATAACATAACATGCCTTTTGAAAGGTGCAAATAAGCATGTTTACCGCTGGTATAATTTAGTTTTTGCTCCGTGTGCTGAAAATAAGACACCAGTATTAAAGGCCTACTGAAATGAATTTTTTTTATTTAAACGGGGATAGCAGATCCATTCTACGTGTCATACTTGATCATTTCGCGATATTGCCATATTTTTGCTGAAAGGATTTAGTAGAGAACAACGACGATAAAGTTTGCAACTTTTGGTCGCTGATAAAAAAAAAGCCTTGCCTGTACCGGAAGTAGCGTGACGTCACAGGAGCTAGTATTCCTCACAATTCCCCGTTGTTTACAATGGAGCGAGAGAGATTCGGAGCGAGAAAGCGACGATTACCCCATTAATTTGAGCGAGGATGAAAGATTCGTGGATGAGGAACGTGAGAGTGAAGAACTAGAGAGGCAGTGCAGGGTGTACATTTTTTCGCTCTGACCGTAACTTAGGTACAAGCTGGCTCATTGGATTCCACACTCTCTCCTTTTTCTATTGTGGATCACGGATTTGTATTTTAAACCACCTCGGATACTATATCCTCTTGAAAATGAGAGTCGAGAACGCGAAATGGACATTCACAGTGACTTTTATCTCCACGACAATACATCAGCGAAGCTCTTTAGCTACTGAGCTAACGTGATAGCATCTGGCTCCAATGCAGATAGAAACAAAAGAAATAAACCCCTGACTGGAAGGATAGACAGAAGATAAACAATACTATTAAACCATGGACATGTAACTACACGGTTAATAATTCTCAGCCGGGCAAAGCTTAACAATGCTGTTGCTAACGACGCCGAAGCTAACTTAGCGACTTAGCAACAGGACCTCACAGAGCTATGATAAAAACATTAGCGCTCCACCTACGCCAGCCAGCCCTCATCTGCTCATCAACACCCGTGCTCACCTGCATTCCAGCGATCGACGGCGCGACGAAGGACTTCACCCGATCACAGATGCGTTGGCGGCTAGCATCGGCTAGCGCGTCCGCTATCCAAGTAAGTACTCCTTGTTGTGTTGCTGCAGCCAGCCGCTAATACACCGATCCCACCTACAACTTTCAACAGTCTCCATTGTCCATTAAACAAATTGCAAAAGATTCACCAACACAGATGTCCAGAATACTGTGGAATTGCTCGATGAAAACAGAGCAGTTTGTATGGTGACACATTGGGTACGAATACTTCCGTTGCCGTCGTGACGTCACGCGCATACGCATCATCCAAAGACGTTTCCAACCGGAAGTTTTTAAATGTCACTTTATAAGTTAACCCGGCCGTATTGGCATGTGTTGCAATGTTAAGATGTCATCATTGATATATAAACTATCAGACTGCGTGGTCGCTAGTAGTGGCTTTCAGTAGGCCTTTAAGTCTGTTTATAGCGAGTGAGGGGCCACCTGAAACACCCACACTTTGGTAATGAAGGAGTTAATGGAGAAGGCCTGTGTCTTTTGTTGTGGACTGTGGCAGATGTTTGATAACTGACACACACACACACACACAAATGATAGAGGGAGGCCCCGCTCTATACAAGCATGGAGCTCTGTTTCATAGCAGCTGCTCCGCCGGAGTTAATTGGCGCTCCCTCTCATTTTATGACCACGGGCTGACCTCAGAAAAACGGCCATAGGCGCTGCATCAACAACGCGGGAGCTAAAGTAAACCGTAGCTGGGAGAAAAAGAACTATGTCAGACCAGCTTAGACTTGTTCCTTTCCAACTGAAATACTCCCAAAACAGGTCTTGCACCTGCAAACAAGTAACGAGCCATTGATAAGGAAAGCGGTGTTTTTCCCGACCGGGGAATAAAGCTCATTCCAGAGGCACGACTTGGGTTTTTGGGCGGTTTTATGGTATTCCAATAAAAGAGCAGCAGGCAAGGTTGGGTATAAATATGGTATACTTTGCATGAAAACCACTTAGAAATGCTCATATTTCAGGGTCGCTGCGTCTTATCCCAGCGTCCCCCCCTTCCCCCCCCCCCCCCCCCCCGGCCTCCATCACCCTCCTCCCTCCTCAGCCTCAGCCAAGACCTCACAAGTGTCATGGACCTGAGCCCACAGCTCTATTCACTGGCTGGCCAGCTGGTGAGTGAGTCAAAGAGGCCTGCACACTCGAGCAGAAAACATTAGCGAGCGGCGCGGGGCCGGCCGGCTGCTGGGCGGCGCGGGAGACGGGACGCCCCGCCGGGTGCTGTGGACACGAGGAGCTGGGAGCGGGGCTTATTTGTGTGCACACAAACGGCGTGTTCCCCTGGCCCCACGTTTACGTACACCGTATTCCTATTTGTGTGGACCTCACCACGTCCGGGTCAAAGTGTGTGTGTGTGTGTGTGTGGAGGGATGGGGGGGCGGGGGGGGGGGTCCCAACCAAGGGCAGGCAGGATGCATAAACAGACCTTCCTTTCTACATCTCCATCCAGCCATGACCTAGTCAGGAGGGACGCAGACAGACAGGGTCACAGAACAGAGGGAGGCCGTTGGTTATTTTACGTGTGCGAGTGTGTGTGTTCTTATATTCCGACCCTTCTTGACACATCAACAAGGAAAAGTACCTTCCATGAGGATCAAGTTAGGACCGAAAACACAGTTCCAATACGGAAAACCATTGCATCCAATAGAGAGCCGAATACTAGAGTCCGTGAACATTGCTCCAAAGTCGGGATTTTTTGTTGATTTGAAGTGCATACAAAAGTAAACATTGACAGGTGCAATATATGATAAAACAAGACTGCAGCTAAAGAAGGACTTCCCTATTCCATCCATCCATCCATCCATCCATCCATCCATCTTCTTCCGCTTACCCAAGGTCGGGTCACAGGGGCAGAGAGAGGCTGTTGGTTATTTTACGTGTGCGAGTGCGTGTGTTCTTATATTTCGACCCTTCTTGAGACATCAACAAGGAAAAGTAGCTTCCATATGAAGACAGGTGATCAAGTTAGGACCGAAATCATGGTCCCAATACGGAAAACCATTGCATCCAATAGAGAGCCAAATACTAGAGTCTGTGAACATTGCTCCAAAGTCAGGATTTTTTGTTGATTTGATGTGCATACAAAAGTAAACATTGACAGGTGCAATATATGATAAAACAAGACTGCAGCTAAAGAAGGACTTCCCTATTCCATCCATCTTCTTCCGCTTACCCAAGGTCGGGTCACGGGGCAGAGGGAGGCCGTTAGCTATTTTACGTGCGTGTGTGTGTGTGTTCTTGTATTCCGACCCTTCTTGAGACACCAACAAGGAAAAGTACCTTCCATGAGGATCAAGTTAGGACCGAAAACACAGTCCCAATACGGAAAACCATTGCATCCGATAGAGAGCCAAATACTAGAGTCCGTGAACATTGCTCCAAAGTCGGGATTTTTTGTTGATTTGAAGTGCATACAAAAGTAAACATTGACAGGTGCAATATATGATAAAACAAGACTGCAGCTAAAGAAGGACTTCCCTATTCCATCCATCTTCTTCCGCTTACCCAAGGTCGGGTCACAGGGGCAGAGGGAGGCCGTTAGCTATTTTACGTGCGTGTGTGTGTGTGTTCTTGTATTTCGACCCTTCTTGAGACACCAACCAGGAAAAGTACCTTCCATGAGGATCAAGTTAGGACCCAAATCACGGTCCCAATACGGAAAACCATTGCATCCAATAGAGAGCCAAATACTAGAGTCCGTGAACATTGCTCCAAAGTCGGGATTTTTTGTTGATTTGAAGTGCATACAAAAGTAAACATTGACAGGTGCAATATATGATAAACCAAGACTGCAGCTAAAGAAGGACTTCCCTATTCCATCCATCTTCTTCCGCTTACCCAAGGTCGGGTCACAGGGGCAGAGGGAGGCCGTTAGCTATTTTACGTGCGCGTGTGTGTGTGTTCTTGTATTTCGACCCTTCTTGAGACACCAACAAGGAAAAGTACCTTCCATGAGGATCAAGTTAGGACCGAAAACACAGTCCCAATACGGAAAACCATTGCATCCGATAGAGAGCCAAATACTAGAGTCCGTGAACATTGCTCCAAAGTTAGGATTTTTTGTTGATTTAATATGCATACAAACGTAAACATTGACAGGTGCAATATATGATAAAACAAGACTGCAGCTAAAGAAGGACTTCCCTATTCCATCCATCTTCTTCCGCTTACCCAAGGTCGGGTCACGGGGGCAAAGGGAGGCCGTTGGTTATTTTACGTGTGCGAGTGTGTGTGTTCTTATATTCCGACCCTTCTTGAGACACCAACCAGGAAAAGTAACTCCCATGAGGATCAAGTTAGGACCGAAAACACGGTCCTAATACGGAAAAGCATTGCATCCAATAGAGAGCCAAATACTAGAGTCCGTGAACATTGCTCCAAAGTCAGGATTTTTTGTTGATTTGAAGTGCATACAAAAGTAAACATTGACAGGTGCAATATATGATAAAACAAGACTGCAGCTAAAGAAGGACTTCCCTATTCCATCCATCTTCTTCCGCTTACCCAAGGTCGGGTCACGGGGGAAGAGGGAGGCCGTTGGTTATTTTACGTGTGCGAGTGTGTGTGCTCTTGTATTCCGACCCTTCTTGAGACACCAACAAGGAAAAGTACCTTCCATGAGGATCAAGTTAGGACCGAAAACACAGTCCCAATACGGAAAACCATTGCATCCAATAGAGAGCCAAATACTAGAGTCCGTGAACATTGCTCCAAAGTCATGTTTTTTTTGTTGATTTGAAGTGCATACAAAAGTAAACATTGACAGGTGCAATATATGATAAAACAAGACTGCAGCTAAAGAGGGACTTCCCTATTCCATCCATCCATCTTCTTCCGCTTACCCAAGGTCGGGTCACGGGGGCAGAGGGAGGCCGTTGGTTATTTTACGTGTGCGAGTGTGTGTGCTCTTGTATTTCTACCCTTCTTGAAACATCAACACGGAAAAGTACCTTCCATATGAGGACCGGTGATCAAGTTAGGACCGAAATCACAGTCCCAATACGGAAAACCATTGCATCCAATAGAGAGCCAAATACTAGAGTCTGTGAACATTGCTCCAAAGTCAGGATTTTTTATTGATTTGAAGTGCATACAAAAGTAAACATTGACAGGTGCAATATATGATAAAACAAGACTGCAGCTAAAGAAGGACTTCCCTATTCCATCCATCTTCTTCCGCTTACCCAAGGTCGGGTCACGGGGAAGAGGGAGGCCGTTGGTTATTTTACGTGTGCGAGTGCGTGTGTTCTTATATTCCGACCCTTCTTGAGACACCAACAAGGAAAAGTAACTCCCATGAGGATCAAGTTAGGACCGAAAACACAGTCCTAATACGGAAAACCATTGCATCCAATAGAGAGCCAAATACTAGAGTCCGTGAACATTGCTCCAAAGTCATGATTTTTTGTTGATTTAATGTGCATACAAAAAGTAATCATTGACAGGTGCAATATATGATAAAACAAGACTGCAGCTAAAGAAGGACTTCCCTATTCCATCCATCTTCTTCCGCTTACCCAAGGTCGGGTCACGGGGGCAGAGGGAGGCCGTTGGTTATTTTACGTGTGCGAGTGCGTGTGTTCTTATATTCCGACCCTTCTTGAGACACCAACAAGGAAAAGTAACTCCCATGAGGATCAAGTTAGGACCGAAAACACAGTCCTAATACGGAAAACCATTGCATCCAATAGAGAGCCAAATACTAGAGTCCGTGAACATTGCTCCAAAGTCGGGATTTTTTGTTGATTTGAAGTGCATACAAAAGTAAACATTGACAGGTGCAATATATGATAAAACAAGACTGCAGCTAAAGAGGGACTTCCCTATTCCATCCATCCATCTTCTTACGCTTATCCAAGGTCGGGTCACAGGGGCAGAGGGAGGCCGTTGGTTATTTTACGTGTGCGAGTGTGTGTGTTCTTGTATTTCGACCCTTCTTGAGACATCAACAAGGAAAAGTATCTTCCATATGAGGACCGGTGATCAAGTTAGGACCGAAATCATGGTCCCAAAACGGAAAACCATTGCATCTAACAGAGAGCCAAATACTAGAGTCTGTGAACATTGCTCCAAAGTCAGGATTTTTTGTTGATTTAATGTGCACACAAAAAGTAATCATTGACAGGTGCAATATATGATAAAACAAGACTGCAGCTAAAGAGGGACTTCCCTATTCCATCCATCAATCTTCTTCTTCCGCTTACCCAAGGTCGGGTCACAGGGGCAGAGGGGGGCCGTTGGTTATTTTACGTGTGCGAGTGTGTGTGCTCTTGTATTTCTACCCTTCTTGAAACATCAACAAGGAAAAGTACCTTCCATATGAGGACCGGTGATCAAGTTAGGACCGAAATCACAGTCCCAATACGGAAAACCATTGCATCCAATAGAGAGCCAAATACTAGAGTCTGTGAACATTGCTCCAAAGTCGGGATTTTTTGTTGATTTGAAGTGCATACAAAAGTAAACATTGACAGGTGCAATATATGATAAAACAAGACTGCAGCTAAAGAAGGACTTCCCTATTCCATCCATCTTCTTCCGCTTACCCAAGGTCGGGTCACAGGGGCAGAGGGAGGCCGTTGGTTATTTTACGTGTGCGCGTGTGTGTGTGTTGTATTTCGACCCTTCTTGAGACACCAACAAGGAAAAGTAGCTTCCATATGAGGACCGGTGATCAAGTTAGGACCGAAATCACGGTCCCAATACGGAAAACCATTGCATCTAATAGAGCCAAATACTAGAGTCCGTGAACATTGCTCCAAAGTCAGGATATTTTGTTGATTTGATGTGCACACAAAAGTAAACATTGACAGGTGCAATATATGATAAAACAAGACTGCAGCTAAAGAGGGACTTCCCTATTCCATCCATCCATCTTCTTCCGCTTACCCAGGGTCGGGTCACAGGGGCAGAGGGAGGCTGTTTGTTATTTTACGTGTGCGAGTGTGTGTGTTCTTATATTTCGACCCGTCTTGAGACACCAACAAGGAAAAGTACCTTCCATGAGGATCAAGTTAGGACCGAAAACACAGTCCCAATACGGAAAACCATTGCATCCAATAGAGAGCCAAATACTAGAGTCCGTGAACATTGCTCCAAAGTCATGATTTTTTTGTTGATTTGAAGTGCATACAAAAGTAAACATTGACAGGTGCAATATATGATAAAACAAGACTGCAGCTAAAGAGGGACTTCCCTATTCCATCCATCCATCTTCTTCCGCTTATCCAAGGTCGGGTCACAGGGGCAGAGGGGGGCCGTTGGTTATTTTACGTGTGCGAGTGTGTGTGCTCTTGTATTTCTACCCTTCTTGAAACATCAACAAGGAAAAGTACCTTCCATATGAGGACCGGTGATCAAGTTAGGACCGAAATCACAGTCCCAATACGGAAAACCATTGCATCCAATAGAGAGCCAAATACTAGAGTCTGTGAACATTGCTCCAAAGTCAGGATTTTTTGTTGATTTAATGTGCATACAAAAGTAAACATTGACAGGTGCAATATATGATAAAACAAGACTGCAGCTAAAGAAGGACTTCCCTATTCCATCCATCTTCTTCCGCTTATCCAAGGTCGGGTCACAGGGGCAGAGGGAGGCCGTTAGCTATTTTACGTGCGTGTGTGTGTGTTCTTGTATTTCGACCCTTCTTGAGACATCAACAAGGAAAAGTAGCTTCCATATGAGGACCGGTGATCAAGTTAGGACCGAAATCACGATCCCAATGCGGAAAACCATTGCATATAACAGAGAGCCAAATACTAGAGTCCGTGAACATTGCTCCAAAGTCAGGATTTTTTGTTGATTTAATGTGCATACAAAAGTAAACATTGACAGGTGCAATATATGATAAAACAAGACTGCAGCTAAAGAAGGACTTCCCTATTCCATCCATCCATCTTCTTCCGCTTACCCAAGGTCGGGTCACGGGGGCAGAGGGAGGCTGTTTGTTATTTTACGTGTGCGAGTGTTCTTATATTCTGACCCTTCTTGAGACACCAACCAGGAAAAGTACCTTCTATGAGGATCAAGTTAGGACCGAAAACACAGTCCCAATACGGAAAACCATTGCATCCAATAGAGAGCCAAATACTAGAGTCTGTGAACATTGCTCCAAAGTCAGCATCTTTTGTTGATTTGATGTGCACACAAAAGTAAACATTGACAGGTGCAATATATGATAAAACAAGACTGCAGCTAAAGAGGGACTTCCCTATTCCATCCATCCATCTTCTTCCGCTTATCCAAGGTCGGGTCACAGGGGCAGAGGGAGGCCGTTAGCTATTTTATGTGTGTGTGTGTGTTCTTATATTTCTACCCTTCTTGAGACATCCACAAGGAAAAGTGCCGTCCATATGAGGACCGGTGATCAAGTTAGGACCGAAATCACGATCCCAATGCGGAAAACCATTGCATATAACAGAGAGCCAAATACTAGAGTCCGTGAACATTGCTCCAAAGTCAGGATTTTTTGTTGATTTAATGTGCATACAAAAGTAAACATTGACAGGTGCAATATATGATAAAACAAGACTGCAGCTAAAGAGGGACTTCCCTATTCCATCCATCCATCTTCTTCCGCTTATCCAAGGTCGGGTCACGGGGGCAAAGGGAGGCCGTTAGCTATTTTATGTGCGCGAGTGTGTGTGTTCTTGTATTTCGACCCTTCTTGAGACATCAACAAGGAAAAGTACCTTCCATATGAGGACCGGTGATCAAGTTAGGACCGAAATCACGGTCCCAATACGGAAAACCATTGCATCTAACAGAGAGTCAAGTACTAGAGTCTGTGAACATTGCTCCAAAGTCAGGATTTGTTGTTGATTTAATGTGCACACAAAAGTAAACATTGACAGGTGCAATATATGATAAAACAAGACTGCAGCTAAAGAAGGACTTCCCTATTCCATCCATCCATCTTCTGCTTATCCGAGGTCAGGTCGCGGGGGCAGCAGCCTAAGCAGGGAAGACCAGACTTCACTCTCCCCAGCCACTTGGTCCAGCTCCTCCCGGGGGATCCCGAGGCGTTCCTTGGACAGTCTTCCCAGTGTGTCCTGGGTCTTCCCCGTGGCCTCCTACCAGTCGGACGTGCCCTAAACACCTCCCTAGGGAGGCGTTCGGGTGGTGGCCTCCTGACCAGATGCCCGAACCACCTCATCTGGCTCCTCTCCATGTGGAGGAGCAGCAGCTTTACTTTGAGCTCCTCCCGGATGACAGACCTTCTCACCCTATCTCTACCCGAAGGAGGAAACTCATTTGGGCCGCTTGTACCCGTGATCTTGTCCTTTCGGTCATAACCCAAAGCTCATGACCATAGGTGAGGATGGGAACGTAGATCGAGCGGTAAATTGAGAGCTTTGCCTTCCGGCTCAGCTCCTTCTTCACCACAACGGATCGATACAGCGTCCGCATTACTGAAGACGCCGCCTGTCCATCTCACCATCTCTTCCCTCACTCGTGAACAAGACTCCGAGGTACTTGAACTCCTCCACATGGGGCAAGATCTCCTCCCCAACCCGGAGATGGCACTCCACCCTTTTCCTTTGTCATCGGCCTTAAGCACATTACAAAAGAACAAAAATAGGGATCTCATTTGCACCCCCTGCTGGTGACATCTATCAAAATGAGGGTGGTCCCAAAAAGGAGGGATTTTTCTAATTGACTGTGTGTCGCTTTTAAAAGTGCTCCCCCTCTGGTCAACATATGAAATAACAAGTGTGTGTAGACATTTGAAATGCTCCCCCTCTGGTCAACATATGAAATAACAAGTGTGTGTAAGAAATTGAAATGCGCCCCCTTTGGCCAAAATTAATTCCAAAAAATGTAATAAATATGTATTTAGAGACATACTGTAATAACTTGAAGTAAATGAAGATTAAAAACCAATTACAAACAAAAACAAACAAACTAAAAAAATGAACTAAAAGCAGTCTTTTTCGCACAATGTGTCAACTTTTTTCTTATAAAATTAGAACTTTTTCTCCTATTCTTTCTGTTTCTGTAATATTGCAATATTTTCTTGGAAAATTATAACTGTTTTATGTAAAATGACCACTTTTTAATGCAAAACAGTAACATTTGTCGTATAAAATTCTGACTTTTATCACAATATTGCCAATTTTTTCATTGTTCTTGTAAAATAGTGACATTTTCTGAGTAAAATTATGACTTTTGTCATCATTTTGCCAAGCAAATTTGCGATTATTATTACGAAATTGCCAACAATTTTAAGTTTTCTTATAAAATTGTGACTTTTGTCGAGTAAAATTATGACTTTTCATAGAACTGCCGACATTTTAAAAGCTTTTTCTTGTAAAATTGCCACTGTTATTGAGTAAAATTCCAACTTTTATCATAATATTGCACAAATGTTCAGTTTTTCTTGTAAAATTACGACTTTTGTTATAATACTGGCAAAATTCAAAGTTTTTCTTGTGAAATTCCAACAAGCTTTTTTATATTTGCATAGTATGTATATATTATTAATGTTGTAAATACACATCTTTATATATCTAGAAAGGCTGGTCCTAAAGAGGTAGGCATTATTCCTAAAAGAAGTATTTTTCTCACAATGTGTCGACTTTTTTCTCATAAAATTGGAAACTTTTTCTCCTATTCTTTCTGTTTCTGTAATGTTGCAATATTTTCTCGTAAAATTATTACTTTTTTATGTAAAATGACCACTTTTTAATGCAAAACAGTGACATTTGTCGTATAAAATTCTGACTTTTATCACAATATTGCCAATTTTTTCATTGTTCTTGTAAAATAGTGACATTTTCTGAGTAAAATTATGACTTTTGTCATCATTTTGCCAAGCAAATTTGCGATTATTATTACGAACTTGCCAACAATTTTAAGTTTTCTTATAAAATTGTGACTTTTGTCGAGTAAAATTATGACTTTTCATAGAACTGCTGACATTTTAAAAGCTTTTTCTTCTAAAATTGCGACTGTTATGGAGTTTAATTCCAACTTTTATCATAATATTGCACAAATGTTCAGTTTTTCTTGTAAAATTACGACTTTTGTTATAATACTGGCAAAATTCAAAGTTTTTCTTGTGAAATTTTGACCTTTTTCTTGTGAAATTCCAACAAGCTTTTTTATATTTGCATAGTATGTATATATTATTAATGTTGTAAATACACATCTTTATATATCTAGAAAGGCTGGTCCTAAAGAGGTAGGCATTATTCCTAAAAGCAGTCTTTTTCTCACAATGTGTCGACTTTTTTCTCATAAAATTGGAAACAATTTCTCATATTCTTTCTGTCTCTGTAATGTTGCAATATTTTCTCTTAAAATTATTACTTTTTTAATGTAAAATTATTACTTTTTTATGTACAATTATTACTTTTTAATGTAAAATTATTACTTTTTTATGTACAATTATTACTTTTTGATGCAAAATGGTGACATTTGTCATATAAAATTCTGACTTTTGGTTTTGTCGTTCTTGTATAGTGACACTTTTTGAGTAAATTGATGACTTTTGTCATCATTTTGCCAAGTAAAACTTCCGATTATTATCATAATATTGCCACAATTTTAAAGTTTTCTTGTAAAATTCCGACTTTTGTCGAGTGAAATTACGACTCTTTTCATAAAATTGCCAAAATTGAAGCTTTTCTTGTAAAATTGCGACTGTTATTGAGTAAAATTCCAACTTTTATCATAACATTGCACAAATGTTCAGTTTTTCTTGTAAAACTTTGACTTGCGTTGAGTAAAATTACAACTTTTATTATAATACTGACAAAATTCTAAGTTTTTCTTGTGAAATTGCAACCTTTTTCTTGTGAAATTCCAACTCATTTTTCACAACAAGCTTTTTTATATTTGCATAGTATGTATATATTATTAATGTTGTAAATACACATCTTTATATATATAGTAAGGCTGGTCCTAAAGAGGTAGGCATTATTCCTAAAAGCAGTCTTTTTCTCACAATGTGTCGACTTTTTTCTCATAAAATTGGGAACAATTTCTCATATTCTTTCTGTTTCTGTAATGTTGCAATATTTTCTCTTAAAATTATTACTTTTTTTATGTAAAATTATTACTTTTTTTTATGTACAATTATTACTTTTTTTATGTAAAATTATTACTTTTTTATGTACAATCATTACTTTTTAATGCAAAATGGTGACATTTGTCATATAAAATTCTAACTTTTGTTTTTGTCGTTCTTGTATAGTGACATTTATTGAGTAAATTGATGACTTTTGTAAAATTACGACTTTTATTATAATACTGACAAAATTCTAAGTTTTTCTTGTGAAATTGCAACCTTTTTCTTGTGCAATTCCAACTCATTTTTCACAACAAGCTTTTTTATATTTGCATAGTATGTATATATTATTAATGTTGTAAATACACATCTTTATATATCTAGAAAGGCTGGTCCTAAAGAGGTAGGCATTATTCCTAAAAGCAGTCTTTTTCTCACAATGTGTCGACTTTTTTCTCATAAAATTGGAAACAATTTCTCATATTCTTTCTGTCTCTGTAATGTTGCAATATTTTCTCTTAAAATTATTACTTTTTTTATGTAAAATTATTACTTTTTTATGTACAATTATTACTTTTTTATGTATAATTATTACTTTTTTATGTACAATTATGACTTTTTAATGCAAAATGGTGACATTTGTCATATAAAATTCTGACTTTTGTTTTTGTCGTTCTTGTATAGTGACATTTTTTGAGTCAATTGATGACCTTTGTCATCATTTTGCCAAGTAAAACTTCCGATTATTATCATAATATTGCCACAATTTTAAAGTTTTCTTGTAAAATTCTGACTTTTGTCGAGTGAAATTACGACTCTTTTCATAAAATTGCCAAAATTGAAGCTTTTCTTGTAAAATTGCGACTGTCATTGAGTAAAATTCCAACTTTTATCATAGCATTGCACAAATGTTCAGTTTTTCTTGTAAAATTACGACTTTTATTGTAATACTGACAAAATTCTAAGTTTTTCTTGTGAAATTGCAACCTTTTTCTTGTGAAATTCCAACTCATTTTTCACAACAAGCTTTTTTATATTTGCATAGTATGTATATATTATTAATGTTGTAAAATACACATCTTTATATATCTAGAAAGGGTGGTCCTAAGGAGGTAGGCATTATTCGGAGGTCTCAAGAAGGTAACAAATACAAGAATTTGTGTGTGTGTGTGTAGGCTGACACAATAGCAACCCCCCAGTCAGTTCCTCTCTGCTTTAAATAACCATTTCACCGTGCTTCCTTTCAGCAGGATATGCTGGTAAACACTAATTACCGTACTTCAGAAGTGTGACTCTTGGACAAACACACAAACAATGACGGCCCCTTATTTTTGGGTGTCTTCCCTGCTGACGCATCAATTTCCACCGAGGCGGTGCGATGACAAATATTACCAACGATTGTGACCACTGACACTGAAAAAAAAGTCTAAACATGATTTTAAACTATTCAGCCATGGGTGGATCTACACCTGACATCCACTGTAATGATACCAAGTACAATCTAGTTGATACTACTATGATTACATCAATATTTTTTTAGCATCACAAAATCTTTTTTCCTTTTTTTTTTGTATTTACATTACGTTTATAAACTCAGGAAATACGTCCCTGGACACATGTGGACTTTGAATATGACCAATGTATGATCCTGTAACTACTTGGTATCGGATCGATACCCAAATCTGTGGTATCATCCAAAACTAATGTAAAGTATCCAAACAAGAGAAGAATAAGTGATTATTACATTTTAACAGAAGTGTAGATAGACCATGTTGAAACAGAAAGTAAGCAGATATTAACAGTAAATGAACAAGTAGATTAATAATCAATTTTTACAGTTTGTCCCTCATAATGTGTACAAAATAATAGGTGTATAAATGACACAATATGTTACTGCATACGTCAGCAGACTAATTAGGAGTCTTTGTTTGTTTACTTACTACTAAAAGACAAGTTGTCTAGTATGTTCACTATTTTATTTAAGGACTAAATTACAAAAATAAACATATGTTTCATGTAGGGATGATGTTTGATAAGAAATGATCGAGTTCGAGCCCATTATCAAATCTTCTTATCGAACCGATTCCTTATTGATTCTCTTATCGAATCCAGATAGGTTGTTGTATATGGAAAAAAACACAATATTTGGTTTAACAAAAGCTCACTTTTATTTTATAAGAAAAAATAAAATAAAACAAATAAATAAATATTGACTGTTGTTACCCAAACTATATTAAGTGGGATTTTCCAGAAAAACAAATATATATAGTAACACAAAAACAACCTGTCTCTGTGATCACTATAGGTGAATAGCTATGCCTTGAGGCGTTTTTTCCGGTCCGTTATTTTTGCTGCTTATGTGACATCACAGGAAATGACGTAGCTGAGCTGCGTCATTTCCTGTGATGTCCCACAGGGCATTTCTTGTGGGACGGGATTCATTCCCAGGGATTCGAATAAAGAACCAACTCTTTTTCTTTACTATAGTGGCCTCGATAACGGGAACCGGTTCTCAAAAAGGGATTCGAGTCCATGGAATCGGTTCTTTTCTTATCGAACGGTTCTTTTCTTATCGAACAACCGGGAGAACCGGTTTCGAACATCATCCCTAGTTTCATGTACCCTAAGATTTTTTTTGTTCAAATATAGCCAAAAATGGCATTTTTTTGTGGTGCTCTTTATTTACAAAAGTATCGAAGTACATCTTGGTACCGGTACCAAAATATTGGTATCGGGACAACCCTCGTCCCATGTATGTACCACATAATGTTTTGTTTTTTTAGTAGATGATTTACTAACATTGTTATAATTGAAAATGTAATGTAAAATTCTCTAACATGCACGCAAAGAACACAGAAAAAGTTTCCCATTTGGCAACGCTATCCTGTAGCCACCTAGATCGGGTAATACAGGTATACTCCCGGTGTTGTGACCTCTGTTTACATCCGTCACGTCAAATATATAACCTTATCGCTTACTCCTAACAAATACTACAACTACAATTGGTTAGAAACTAACAGTGTTTGGACTGTAAGTGTGGGGGTGTCAAAAGGTGGTTAATGGGTATGATTTCATGAGGCATTAGAGATAGGTGGTTAATGAGTATGATTTCATGAGGCATTAGAGATAGGTGGTTAATAGGTATGATTTCATGAGGCATTAGAGATAGGTAGTTAATGGGTATGATTTCATGAGGCATTAGAGATAGGTGGTTGATAGGTATGATTTCATGAGGCATTAGAGATAGGTGGTTAATAGGTATGATTTCATGAGGCATTAGAGATAGGTGGTTAATGGGTATGATTTCATGAGGCATTAGAGATAGGTGGTTGATAGGTATGATTTCATGAGGCATTAGAGATAGGTGGTTAATGGGTATGATTTCAGTTTCTTTTTTAAGTTGGAGACTGAATACAGCATCCTGAGGCTCTCATCAAGCCGCTTCCAGATCTTTGGTCCCATGCATACAACACTTCGAGCAGTAGACGATGTTTACCTGATATCAGATCTAAGTTACGAGTGTTTTGGGAATGCTGGTGACGATAGATAGGAACCAAACTACAGAGCCTGAGATTCAGCCTGTGGATGACTCGATAGGTTAGACAAGCATTGTGATAAATATTGAACTCTTGTCAGTCTTAAAGGCCTACTGAAATGAAATGTTCTTATTTAAACGGGGATAGCAGATACATTCTATGTGTCATACTTGATCATTTCGCGATATTGCCATATTTTTGCTGAAAGGATTTAGTAGAGAACATCGACGATAAAGTTCGCAACTTTTGGTTGCTGATAAAAAAAAGCCTTGCCTGTACCGGAAGTAACGTAGCGTAACGTCACAGGTTGAAAGGCTCCTCACATTTCCCCATTGTTTACACCAGCAGCGAGAGCGATTCGGACCGAGAAAGCGACGATTACCCCGTTAATTTGAGCCAGGATGAGATGAAAGATTCGTGGATGAGGAACGTGAGAGTGACGGACTATAGTGCAGTGCAGGACGCATCTTTTTTCGCTCTGACCGTAACTTAGGTACAAGCTGGCTCATTGGATTCCACACTTTCTCCTTTTTCTATTGTGGATCACGGATTTGTATTTTAAACCACCTCGGATACTATATCCTCTTGAAAATGAGAGTCGAGAACGCGAAATGGACATTCACAGTGACTTTTATCTCCACGACAATACATCGGCGAAGCACTTTAGCTACGGAGCTAACGTGATAGCATCGGGCTTAACTGCAGATAGAAACAAAAGAAATAAACCCCTGACTGGAAGGATAGACAGAAGATCAACAATACTATTAATCTACCTGTAACCACACGGGTAATGCTTTCCAGCCTGGCGAAGCTTAACAATGCTGTTGCTAACGACGCCATTGAAGCTAACTTAGCAACGGGACCTCACAGAGCTATGCTAAAAACATTAGCTATCCACCTACGCCAGCCAGCCCTTATCTGCTCATCAACACCCGTGCTCACCTGCGTTCCAGCGATCGACGGAGTGACGAAGGACTTCACCCAATCATAGATGCGGTCGGCGGCTAGCGTCGGATAGCGTGTCTGCTATCCAAGTCAAAGTCCTCCTGGTTGTGTTGCTGCAGCCAGCCGCTAATACACCGATCCCACCTACAGCTTTCTTCTTTGCAGTCTTCATTGTTCATTAAACAAATTGCAAAAGATTCACCAACACAGATGTCCAGAATACTGTGGAATTTTGCGATGAAAACCGAGCTTTTTGTATTGGATACAATGTGTCCGAATACTTCCGTTTTAACGATTGACGTCACGCACATACGTCATCATACATAGACGTTTTCAACCGGAAGTTTAGCGGGAAATTTAAAATGTCACTTTATAAGTTAACCCGGCCGTATTGGCATGTGTTGCAATGTTAAGATTTCATCATTGATATACAAACTATCAGACTGCGTGGTCGGTAGTTGCAGGTTTCAGTAGGCCTTTAAGAGATGATAATTATGGAATAGATGTCGAGTGGGGGCATTAAAGTTGGACCATGACAGGGCCAGTATGATTTTCTTTTTCATGGATTCTAATTTGTGAAGGTAGCTAGGGAAGGTGTTACACCAGATGACATTACAGTAGTTTAGATGTGGTTCAAAGAGACTTTTGTATAGAGTAAGTAGAGCATAAAGAGGAAGATAATGACGAAGGTGAAAGAACAGGCCAACATATTTGGATAATTTGTTTAACAGATGGCTAATGTGACATTTGAAATTGAGGTATTCGTCAATGATGACCTCCCAGGAATTTTGTGGAGTTCACTCTCTGTATTTCCTGCCCATTGATGTTGATATGGCAGTGTTCAGTACTTGTTCACAGAATGCCAAGAGTGTGCAAAGCAGTAAACAGAGCGAAGAGTGGCTATTTTGAAGAAACTAGAAATAAAACATGTTTTCAGTTATTTTTTTGTTAAGTACATAACTCCACATGTGTTCATTCATAGTTTTGATGTGACAATCTACAATGTAAATAGTCATGGAAATTAAGAAAACACATTGAATGAGGAAAAGGTGTGTCCAAACTTTTGGTCTGTACTGTATTTTAAGGGGGAAAAAAACGCTGAATTGATATATGGATGTTTAAAAACATATGTAACATGCCTTGACTATTAGGAAGAAAGGCAACTTGACTATGAATGGGCATCAGCATTCAGAAAAAAATGTGGTTTGAAAGTAAACAGACACAACCAGGCAAAAAGGCAACAGGTTTGATGTCCAAAAATAAGTAGGAGGATCAAGGAAAAAGTGCAACATGGCTTTCTGAGCATGCCTCCTTTTCTCATGCAAATGTATTGTTTATTGTAGCCGGACACAATATGGGACATCTGCCGGTCAGCGTTAGTGTAATTCCCTCCCCATGCTTCATTAACCTCCCCTTTATAGGCGGAGAGAATAGAGCTGTGGATGGCGGGTGACACCCGGCAAGTGCTGGCCCCGGCCGAGGAGCACCGAGCCCGGGCGAGCTCGCCGCTTGATGTCCTTCCAGCTCATTTCATTCCTGGAGGAGGGCCTCTTTCATCAATGAGCATGTGGTGGGTCTTGAGGCCGAGCGGGGAGTGGTTGAATGCTGACCACGGACCTTTTTTTTTTTTAACGTATAATGGTGTCAACACCAAATGGGCATATACTAGGTGTACCAAATTTGAGGTGTCCTATTTCTGGTTTCAGAAAAAGTGGGCTTTTTTTTTTTTGTGGGAGGGCGGGAGGGAGTAACTGGGCAGTGTCCACTGTGCTAGAAATAACCGGGGATGGAGCCAGTGTCATGTTGTCACTCCATCATTGTCCCTTTGTCTTCCAATGGCCCCAGCTGCATGCATGTTAAGGGAGAGCAAATGGAGGGAGGAGCCTCCATCAACTCTACAGGTGGTCCAACCACCACAGATCTTATGACTGAATTATAGTGGAGATGTATTCAAGGAATCATTTGTTCATTATTCCTCAGAAATCTTTTTTTGTCTATTGGCTTTTTTTTTCCCACCACATGTCAATCACATGTAGGGTTGCACGGTATACCAGTACTAGTATAGTATTGTGGTACTAATGAATCAAAAACGGTACTATACTCTGTTTGAAAAGTACCGGTTTGCAATAAAAAATAAACAAATTTAACGGGCATGACGGCGCACCATCACATCGTGAGATTGCTGGTTATACGAGCAGAGGAGCATGTTCGGCAGCGCACAATCACTGAATACTTACAAGCAGACACAGTGTGTGAACAAAAAAGGGAGAATGGACGCATTTTGGTGTAAGAAGTAAAGATAAAGAGGAAGTTATAACACTGAAACACCCTCAGGAAGAGGTGCTTTAAGACATGGCTAGCTAGCTAGCAGCGAACATCCATCCGCAGTCGGCAGTGTTTTAGCTACTTCTAAACCACTAATCCTCGCCTCAAATAAAGTAAGTTTCTTACAAGTATTATTATCACTGCAGGACGAGGAATAGCTAAACATGCTTCACTACACACCGTAGGAGGATACAATAGCTCACCGGCGTCACAATGTAAACAAATGCCATGGGTGGATCTACACCTGACATCCACTGTAATGATACCAAGTACAAGAGCGTATTTTTTGTCGTCACAAAATCTTTTTTCCTTTTTTTAAATTATACAATTAAAATTATGTTTATAAACTCAGTAAATACATCCCTGGACACATGAGGACTTTGAATATGACCGATGTATGATCCTGTAACTACTTGGTATCGGATCGATACCTAAATGTGTGGTATCATCCAAAACTAATGTAAAGTATCAAAGAAGAGAAGAATAAGTGATTATTACATTTTAACAGAAGTGTAGATAGAACATGTTGATGCAGATATTAACAGTAAATGAACAAGTAGATTAATAATCAATTTTTACAGTTTGTCCTTAATAATGTTGACAAAATAATAGGTGTATAAATGACACAATATGTTACTGCATACGTCAACAGACTATTTAGGAGTCTTTGTTTGTTTACTTACTACTAAAAGACAAGTTGTCTAGTATGTTCACTATTTTATTTAAGGACTAAATTACAATAATAAACATATGTTTCATGTACTCTAAGATTTTTTGTTAAAATAAAGCCAATAATGACATTTTTTTGTGGTCCCCTTTATTTAGAAAAGTATCAAAATACATTTTGGTACCAGTATCAAAATATTGGTATCGGGACAACCCTAATCACATGTATGATTTAACTTAGTTTTTACAGCGCATGCCCATTCATCTGGGTTTTGGACCGGCATTAGATATGCATTGGCTCTTTCTATGGGAATCAAACGTATGTCCGTCTCCATGAAAGCTATAAAACGTCAAATAATTTTGCCTCTAAAGATCAAAATGACAATCACATTGGACATGTTTGTGTCCAAACAAAAATATGAAAGACAAATGTTATAAACATTTGTATTCATCACAGTTTGTGTAGCTAATTCGTATTAACCAGATAAATCCTCTCGGAAGGCTAATTTACTCATTTTTATTTCTTTTAAGACACTACACAAAAAAAATTAGAATGATTAAAAAATGTGGACTTCAACTATCCGATGTCTATAATTAATTTTGGACAACATTTGGTTTAGGGGCCGTAACTTGACACATTCTGAAAATTAAGTAAAAGTGTAAATACATCATCTGATTCACAACAATAGTAGCAAATTCTAAATGCAATAAGATATGTCTTTGTGTTTACTTAAGTTACCTGCTATAAAACATTTTCTGGTCTATGATATATTGTAAGGCAGTGTGTTTCAACCACTGTGAGATACAGTCTGGTGAGCCGTGGGAGATGATCTCATTTCACCTATTTGGGTTAAAAATATTTTTTGCAAAACAGTAATTATAGTCTGCAAATGATGTGTTGTTGTTGAGTGTCGGTGCTGTCTAGAGCTCGGCAGAGTAACCGTGTAATACTCTTCCATATCAGTAGGTGGCAGCAGGTAGCTAATTGCTTTGTAAATGTCGGAAACAGCGGGAGGCAGTGTGCAGGTAAAAAGGTATCTAATGCTTAAACCAAAAATAAACAAAAGGTGAGTGCCCCTAAGAAAAGGCATTGAAGCTTAGGGAAGGCTATGCAGAGCAAAACTAAAACTGAACTGGCTACAAAGTAAACAAAAACAGAATGCTGGACGACAGCAAAGACTTACTGTGGAGCAAAGACAATGTACATCCGAACATGACATGACAATCAATAATGTCCCCACAAAGAAGGATAAAAATAACTGAAATATTCTTGATTGTTAAAACAAAGTAGCTGCGGGAAATATCGCTCAAAGGAAGACATGAAACTGCGACAGGAAAATACCAAAAAAAGAGAAAAAGCCACCAAAATAGGAGCGCAAGACAAGAAGTAAAACACTACACACAGGAAAACCCCCAAAAAGTCAAAACAAGTCATGGCGAGATGTGACAGGTGGTGACAGTACACCTACTTTGAGACAAGAGCTATATTGATGCATGCTTGGTTATGCTTTAAAGTCATATCCAACACCTGCGACAACGACTTTTTACTGTCAACTGAGTTTCGTTTTTTAAGGATTTCTGCTAGTGGTGTGCCTCCGCATTTTTTCAACGCACAAAATGTGCCTTTGCTACAAAAAAGGTTGAAAAACACTGTTGTAAGGGATCGGGACTCAAAATCGGATCTAATGCCATAAAAAAAATGGGTCAGGATCAGACGTTGTTGATCAGGACATCCGTAGTAATAAATGTAAAGTTTAAAAACTAATACAACAATTAAATACTATGTGTTAGTTATAACATAAAGCTGTGACAAAGACTATTTATCTTTAAATATTTTAGCCTGTTAACATGATTTCAAATGTCAAAATGGCCCCTGCACTAGTATGTGGTATACAAAATTATCAAAGAAACAAACTACAGTATATAAGGGTGTAACGGTACACAAAAGTTTCGGTTCGGTACGTACCTCGGTTTAGAGGTCACGGTTCGGTTAATTTTCGGTACAGTAAGAAAACAACAAAATATACATTTTTGGGTTATTTATTTACCAAATTTGTAAACAATGACTTTATCCTTTTAACATTGGGAACACTGTAATAATTCTGCCCACGTTAATCAACATTAAACTGCCTCAAGTTGTTGCTCAGATTAAATAAAATGACACAACTTTTCTTCTACATATAAAAAGTGCAACATTAAACAGTTTCAAGTCAACTCATCATGCTTAATTTATTACAGCATTTGGGAAGCCTGTAGTTGATTTTTATTATGTAAATGTTATATTTTTATCAACATGTGATAGCAGGGACCCTGCCATTCAAAACTAGGCTGCTCCATTACTAATGATTAATGTAACTATAGCTGAAAAAATAGTACAATAGCAATAGGAGAGACTATTCAACCCTGAACACCATGGAGTTCATGTAGGCTTTATGATGCACTTACATTATTATATCAATTATCAGAGACAGAAACTCTTCATTTAACATAATGTCCTTTTTTGCTGCTTCAACACAGCTCAATCAACACAGAAAAAGGTAAAATGAAATAACAGCAGGATTTCCCACACATTCATTTATTTGTGGCGGCCCGCCACGAAAGAATTACGTCCGCCACAAATAAAAATAAATAAATAAATACATTTTTAAAAAATTTAAAGATTTTAAAAAAATGGTTTTTATTTTTTTTTTGTCCTCTCCAGCTTCTCAGGCAAATCATATAGTTGATGTAGATGCCCATATCAGCTGTTCAGATTTACTTTACAAAAGAGAAGTGTAGGATACTTTTCTTGTTGCCTTATTTGTAATTGACTTTATTAAATGCATTTATATTAGAAACACAACATGTGTATATAACAAAGGGTGCAAAGTCTGCAGGCAGTAGGAAACACATGGTTAAGTTTTTTTGATTGATTGAGACTTTTATTAGTAGGTTGCACAGTGAAGTACATATTCCGTACAATTGACCACTAAATGGTAACACCCGAATAAGTTTTTCAACTTGTTTAAGTCGGGGTCCTTAAGTGTAGGGAGTAAAACTGATGGCAGTCTAAAGTTCAAGATTTTTGGAGCTCTTTGTTCAGAGGATCAGATGTTTGATGAAGCTCTGTGTCTATCTACCACCACTACTGTTTTCTGTTTATTTGTTACTGACTGTGGCAGGACACCTCTGCCTCTGTTTCACTTTATGTTGCTGGTAAATAATAAGGTTGTAGTAGTAGGCTAAAGTTAAATTATTTAGTATGCTCTAATTAAAGGGGCAGAGCTTTGAGACACTTTAGCTTTTATATTTTATAAGATATATTTTTTGTAAGACCCACAATTAATAAATATATTTCAGTGAATAACTTATTGTTCAAATCTGTACATAAATATGTACATAAAGTGTTGTAATTATATTGTAAAATGGATGGATGGATGGACGTTTAAAACAAAACTGTTATTATTAATTAGTAAGTATACATTTTTTTTAGCCTTTTTAGAGAAAATCAAATCATTGTAGTAAATTATGCAAATTACTAGATTATGTCATGGTGACCACGCCCATAGCCACGCCCCCACCGCCACAAGTATCTTGGCAGTTTATGGGAAACACTGAACAGACAGGGCTTTGCTGTCCGTAACACACAGACACACACACACGCATGCGCACACACGCCGCAAAATGAGCTAACGTTACGCTAAAAGCAAATTAGCCTTCACCTCAAGCCAGGACTGCGAGCGAGCTGAGCTGCCTTTTATATTTCTAGAAGGTCAACGGGCTCATAGTGACGTTACTAGTAGTTGACTGGGAGGTGTTTATCATCATTTGGGGAGAGTCCGCTGCCTGATGCTTACCTGCTAAACGCTAAGCACTGACTACATGCGCTCTGAATACGCACTGCTGATTGGCTGTTACCGCTCTGCGTGTAACCAATCAGATGGTTGTGTGGGTGGGACAATGCTGGGTGCTGTGTAGAGTACTGAGCAGTTTGTTAAGACTTCAGCTTAGGCGGTTACTTAATATGTTCGTGTGGAAACTCGTTCGGTACACCTCCGAACCGAACCGGAACCCCCGTACCGAAACGGTTCAATACAAATACACGTACCGTTACACCCCTAGTGGTATACAAAATGATCAAAGAAACAGACTACAGTATAGCTTTCAAAGATTAATTAATTTTGCTGCTGCATGGAAACACAAGATCACAATAGTTAAGAAGAAAAGTACCAGACACCAACCAGACAGTATTTAGCTAGAAGGCCTCGGGTCAGAGCCACCTGTTGCGTCTACATTTACACTGCGTCGCATCAATACTACAGTTGGACTTTTGCACGTAAACCTGGCCCAGGGGGGTGGAAAAATACATCTATGAATGCACCCGCTTCCACAATGTCTCAATTTCAAATGTGACACTTGGAACTTTGAGGCCTGAAAACAGAGACATGCCTCTTCAGTATTGTGCATGATAAATATTGAGACCTGAGGGTCTAAAAAAGGACGTGTATGGGAAAGATTAAAATAAAAGAAAGCGGTTTAATGGCGCGTCCAGTTCCGACCTTTGGGCAAATTGTAAGTGAACACTTAAGAGTGGATTTTATCAAGTGAAACCGATGAAGGGACTTCCTTCTGCTCATAATGACTGCGCGGTGTGATTGCAAATGGGAAACTAACATTCGCATTATTTCACACAAACTCAACACTCGTTTTCTCAGCTCACATCCTAACCATGGGAAGACCGAGTGAAAACAAGCAGCCTTTAATTTGCCACATGTGCTGGCCTGGTAGTGGTGCTGTTGCAGAGAACTGCAGGCTGCTCTTTAGGTCTTTGGTCAGTGCGACACAGACGTGGCTGTGGTCACGCAAGCCCACACTGGATTAGCAAATATTTCCTTTCATTTTTAAAATAGTACTAACTCAAACCTTGACGTTGCCTCAGTTCAACTTCAGTAGTTGGATAAATGTCATATCCTACATGCATAGGTTGTACAAGCAAACTATTGAATTAAGACTACAAGGTCGGTAGCGATTACCTTAATGGTTTCTGGCGGTACGCCGGGATCAGGGGCCTTCTCAAGGTAGGTGGTCAGGTCTTGGTCCACGTGCTCAAAGACCAGTGTGAGTTTGGTTTCACGGTTAGTCCGAGACACTGTACACACATCAAATAGCCTGGAACCAGAAGGACAGGACGGATCAATACAACTGATTGTGCTCAGCAAACAAAAAGACAACAGCTCTTGGAAAAAAATGCTTTTCTTTATGCATGTGTTTTTCTACGGTATTACCTTGATACTGTATCTACACCTAAACTGGGGGTCGGCAACCCGCAGCTCTAGAGTCTTCAGCGCTACCCTTGTGGTTCCCTGAAGCTTTTTAAAAAATGTATGAAAATGGAAAGATACACTACCGTTCAAAAGTTTGGGGTCACCCAAACAATTTTGTGGAATAGCCTTCATTTCTAAGAACAAGAATAGACTGTCGCGTTTCAGATGAAAGTTCTCTTTTTCTGGCCATTTTGAGCGTTTAATTGACCCCACAAAAGTGATGCTCCAGAAACTCAATCTGCTCAAAGGAAGGTCAGTTTTGTAGCTTCTGTAACGAGCTAAACTGTTTTCAGATGTGTGAACACGATTGCACAAGGGTTTTTTAATCATCAATTAGCCTTCTGAGCCAATGAGCAAACACATTGTACCATTAGAACACTGGAGTGATAGTTGCTGGAAATGGGCCTCTATACACCTATGTAGATATTGCACCAAAAACCAGACATTTGCAGCTACAATAGTCATTTACCACATTAGCAATGTATAGAGTGTATTTCTTTAAAGTTAAGACTAGTTTAAAGTTATCTTCATTGAAAAATAAGGACATTTTAATGTGACCCCAAACTTTTGAACGGTAGTGTATATATTTTTTGTTTTAATATACCATACCATACCAACTTTATTTATAAAGCCCTTTAAAAACAAGCACAGTTGAAGAACAAAGGGCTGTATTACACACCACAAAAGGACTACAGGCAAAGGACAGACTAAAAAATAACATTTAAAACAGAGGTAAAATACACATTGAGAAAGCAAATACAAATGATCTTAAGAACAATTTGTAGGATAAAAGCAGCAGTTTAAAGTCTCATTTAATATGGTTTCTGTAGGGCGACAAACACGACACAAACCTCTCTAATTGTTAGAAATCCCACTGTTTGTATTAAACATGCGTCACTGATGACAGTATTTGGCGAGCGCCGTTTAATCCTGCTAATTTCAGCGGTCCTTGAACTCACCGTCATCCAGTGTTTCCCACACATTTATTTATTTGTGGCGGCCCGCCACGAAAGAATTACGTCCGCCACAAATTAAAAAATAAAAAATAAAAAAAATTAAATTTTTTTTTTTTTTTTTGTAATTTTTTTTTTTTGTCCTGTCCAGCTTCTCAGGCAAATCATATAGTTGATGTAGATGCCCATATAGGCTGTTCAGATTTACTTTACAAAAGAGAAGTGTAGGATACTTCTCTTGTTGCCTTATTTTTATTTGACCACAACTGTTTTCTGTTTATTTGTTACTGACTGTGGCAGGACACCTCTGCCTCTGTTTCACTTTATGTTGCTGGTAAATAATATGGTTGTAGTAGTAGGCTAAAGTTAAATTATTTAGTATGCACTAATTAATGGTCATCTGTTTACATGTATAACTTTCTCCGACGCTGCCACAGAAAGACGTGTTTTATGCCACTCCTCCTTCGTCTCATTTCACCACCAAACGTTTTTATGCTGTGCATGAACGCACAAAAGGTGAGCTTTGTTGATGTTATTGACTTGTGTGGAGTGCTAATCATGCATATTTGGTCACTACATGACTGCAAGCTAATCGATGCTAGCTGTATGTACATATTGCATCATTATGCCTCGTTTGTAGGTATATTTGAGTTCATTTAATTTCCTTTACTTAGGTCCTCTGTGTATTTAATTGATATTTGCATGTCTCATGACACATGATCTGTATGTAGTATTGGCTGCATTTCTCATAGTTTTTTGTGTGCCATGTTGTTCCAGACCACAGCAAATGTTACCCAGCTTGCAAAGATTGTAATAAATGCATTAGAAAACAGTTTCCTTTAACTTGAACACACACATATATGCCGGGCACTGCCACCTACAACTGCTACCCTCGGGCAGACGCTATAGGGTGCTAAAAGCGGGCACAAATAGACTAAAAAACAGTTTTTACCCAAGAGCCATAGTAGCATTAAACAGTCCTGAGTGAGCACAATGTGTCCGTCATGTCCTCATGTATCATGTCTTTTGATTTTTTCGGACTATAATGTGCAATAATGTTATATGTGTATATGTATATATATGCCTTTGTATGGATATATGCATGTCTGTGGATATATACTGTACATATATATAGATACATAGCTTCTTTTTTATCTTTTTTTTACTATTTATATTACTAAATTATTGTGTATGCACCTTAGGGGATCTGCTCCAATTTCGTTGTTCTTTGAACCTGTTCACTGTAATAATGACAAATAAAACTATATTCTATTCTATTCAGTGTTTCCCATAAACTGCCAAGATACCTGTGGCGGTGGGGGCGTGGCTGTGGGCGTGGTCACCATGACATCATCGAGTAATTTGCATAATTTACTACAATGATATGATTTTCTCTAAAAAGGCTCAAAAAATGTATACTTACTAATTAATAATAACAGTTTTGTTTTAAACGTCCATCCATCCATCCATCCATTTTACAATATAATTACAACACTTTATGTACATATTTATATACAGATTTGAACAATAAGTTATTCACTGAAATATATTTGTTAATTGTGGTTCTTACAAAAATTATATCTTATAAAATATAAAAGCTAAAATGTCTCTTAAAGCTCTGCCCCTTTAATTAGTGCATACTAAATAATTTAACTTTAGCCTACTACTACAACCATATTATTTACCAGCAACATAAAGTGAAACAGAGGCAGAGGTGTCCTGCCACAGTCAGTAATAAATAAACAGAAAACAGTAGTGGTAAAATACAAATAAGGCAACAAGAGAAGTATCCTACACTTCTCTTTTGTAAAGTAAATCTGAACAGCCTATATGAGCATCTACATCTACTATATGATTTGCCTGAGAAGCTGGACAGGACAAAAAAAAATAAAATAAAATAAAATAAAAAATAAATTTTATTTTTTATTTTTATTTGTGGCGGACGTAATTCTTTCGTGGCGGGCCGCCACAAATAAATGAATGTGTGGGAAACACTGCTATTCTATTCTTTGGCCATTCTAAGCCAGTCTCTTCCAGGAGTTATCTCACCCTCTGTTTTACTAATGTTTTCCAATGTTGTAAAAATGTGTGGAATAAATATTTAATTTCAACAATTCTGTCAGCAAAGATTTGCGTCAGCCTGCAACACATAGTCATTTTGACAGTAGGCTAATATAGCTAATATAGACAAGTATGATGTGGCCTTCATTATAACGCTTAATTTTTGCAGCTCCAGACGGATTTTTTTTGGTATTTTTGATCCAATATGGCTCTTTCAACATTTTGGGTTGCCGGCAAACTGACCTAAACTGCCAAAAGCAGGACAATCCACTTGAGACCTGGCATAACTAAATTTGGACACAGAAATTATCAGACAAAATCCTAAATCCATCAGTGGAACCTCAAAGTTTAATGCCTACTGTGCCGATTGATCTACCAACCATCAGTATCGGACAATATTCGTGAAAAAGTATGTGATGGCCATTGCCGGTCAATGCAGATCCCAAGCACTGACCCCCTTTTGGCTAACAGTATTTTTTTTACTAAGCTAGTTTTGAAAACAAAAACAAAAAACAAGTGCTTAGTAAAGTTACAAACGTTGATGAAATCGCGCTGCACCCGAAAATAAGCAGTTGTTGATAAGAAATGAAAAGTTAGAGAGAGGATAATATAACAATAATTGTTTGCTGTGTCCGCAGGCAGTACATGACTAGTAAGAGGATGTCGATACCAACAGTAGTATCTGTATATGATCCATACTGATTAGATCGATATGTTTTGATTTTCTCAAAACCATTTTGTCGTCATTTACAAACTCTAGAAATAAATCCCTGGCCACAGGAGGAATTTGAGGGCAAAAACAAAAGGATTTAAATAAGTAGTAGATAGTAGTTTTTGCCTTTTGTTTACTTATTCTGCACTATTGACTATTCTTTGTTAAAACAATTGTACATAAGAGAATAAAGAACAAGTTTAAATATTGTGTTGATATCGTTAACAAAAAATGTCAATAGAACTCTGCATAAATAAATTGAAACATTTAAAGTTAATACAGACGCTCGATATCGGCAGCAACCCTGATCGGAACATCCTTATCTTCAAGCCTATAAACCAATTAGATTGTCAACTAAAATTTCCTGGAAAAACTGGAAATGTATGACATCATCATACTTGTGTCCTTTTATGACTTTTTGCAACACTTTTTCTGAAAGAAACTGGTGGTTTGAGAAGAAGTATGTGAGTAAAGAAGAAGTTGACATGAAGTGAACAGACACATTTCAACCAAGGCCGACGCTGTCTAAGCACTTTTGACCAGTTTGTGTTCCCCTTCTTCCCATTGGCTTGAATAGGACTCTCAGCTGGTACTGGACTTTGATTCTGTGACTGGTGTTGACCATTTCAGTCTGTTTGTACGGTTTGTATACATATACACACACATACTGCATGTATATATATATATATATATATATATATATATATATATATATATATATAT
>NC_084750.1:14315285-14360285 GCF_033978785.1 Entelurus aequoreus | reverse complement strand
TTAAAAAAAAGAGACGTAAGATTTGTTTCCCGTTAAAGTTAAAAGACTTATGTCTGTTTACAGCGCCACATGTAGGTGTGGCATATGTATTACAACATTTTTACGCGGTGGACAGCCTTACGTGACTATATATTAAAAGTCCTGTTTATTGTCTGTGTTTCAACATGTGCTGGACAAGATCGGATACGTGTGTGGATAAGGGATGTAGCAATTTCCATATTATTGATAAACCGCGGTAAAACTCCCGACCATTAGTATTACCGTTTCAAATTAAGATAATCGTAAAACCGTGATTGATAACCGCACTTTTGAGAAATTCATGGCTGACCAGTAGAGATGCGCGGATAGGCAATTATTTCATCCGCAACCGCATCACAGAAGTCGTCAACCACCCGCCATCCACCCGGACTAACATTTTATCAAAACCACAACCGCCCGCCCGTTGTTATATATCTAATATAGACGATGCAAGGCATTCTTGTTAAAGAAAGGAGACTGATCCAATGCAGCAGAGACATTCAATGCGTGCCACGCATTAATATCTCTTGGCCACGCATTAGAGGCTAAGAGATATTAATGCGTGATAATATTATTTATCATTATTATAATATTATTGTCATTTCCATTAAGATAGTGTTGACTATTATTGTTATTTTTTTTCCCTGGTCTTTAGTATTCCCTTTTTTAGTTTGTCGCGTACCACGTTTGCAACCGGCGTTGCCATCTTTTTACTTTTTTCTTTTTCTTCTGTTGTGGTGTGCTGGGTCACGCCAAATTTTTCCCCCCACAACATTTACTTCCGTGGTCATGTTTCCTCTTACGTCATTGACAGCGATCGATAGCACTTCGGCTTTGACTGCCCGTCGCTGGAAGGATACTTCGTCTTTGACAGCTGCTGGAATCCGAAGAAATCGATCATTGTTTTTTTTTGTACAGGCGCGAAACAGGACAGTCGCGTGCGGGTTAAGGAACCCCGGCAACTTTGTGACTTTATCGGACGCAGCCCCGGAAGTAAATGGGGGGAAGGCTTTTGTAGGGGGGAAGAAATTTGGCGTGACAGCTGCAGCAGTGCCTGATGAATAATTGCCTGTTTCAAAGAGTGCTGCTCGTTTTTCGTATGTGGGTAACAACATTTAACGACGTATTTTTTTTCTCTGAATTGGTTCAACCGCCACCCGCCCGAATCTATTTAAAATCTATTTTTTTCGTCCTGCATCCGCCCGACCCGCGGATTATCCGCGGACTCCGCGGTTGTGTCCGCAAACCGCGCATCTCTACTGACCAGTGATGCTGCTCATTTACTGGAGAATCTTGTTACCCGCTAGCTTAAACGCTAACATGAATGCAAGACACATTAACGTCTTTACCCATTACAAACATCATACGCCAATTTAACTCGAATGAACGCATTGTTGCGTCAAACTAATCAACAAACTAAGGCCAAGAATCCAGACTGCGAAGACATTGCGAAGTTGACCAAATCCCATGGACCATACATTTCTAACTACTGTACCCAAATAAAACTAGTAAATGCATAGCTTTTTATTATCATTTAAGGGAGTCAAATCCTAAACATCAGTGTTTACTGTTGCGTCTAAAGCCAAGAACCCAGATTGTGAAAGACATTCCGAAGTTGACCAAAACCTATGGACCGTATACTGTACACAATTAAAACTAGTAAATGCATAGCATTTGTTTTATCATTTGAGGTCATCTAATCCTAAACATCAGCGTTTATTGTTGCGTCAAACTAATCAACAAACTAAGGCCAAGAATCCAGACTGCGAAGACATTGTGAAGTTGACTAAATTCTATGGACTGTACATTTCTAGCCACTGTACCCAAATAAAACTAGTAAATGCATAGCGTTTTATTATAATTTTAAAGGCAGTCGAATCTTAAACATCAGTTTTTATTGTTGCATCAAACTAATCAACAAACTAAGACCAAGAATCCAGACTGTGAAGACATTGCGAAGTTGACTAAATCCTATGGACCATACATTTCTAACCACTGTACCCAAATAAAACTAGTAAATTCATAGCTTTTTATCATCATTTAAGGCAGTCAAATCCTAAACTTCAGTGTTTACTGTTGCGTCAAACTAAGGCCAAGAATCCAGATTGTGAAACTAGTAAATGTATTGCATTTTTTTATCATTTGAGGTCATCGAATCCTAAACATCAGTGTTTTTTTGTTGCATCAAACTAATCAACAAACTAAGGCCAAGAATCCAGACTGCAAAGACATTGCAAAGTTGACTAAATCCTGTGGACTGTACATTTCTAACCACTGTACCCAAATAAAACTAGTAAATGCATAGCTTTTTATTATCATTTAAGGCAGTCGAATCTTAAACATCAGTGTTTATTGTTGCCTCAAACTAATCAACAAACTAAGGCCAAGAATCCAGACTGTGAAGACATTGCGAAGTTGACTAAATCCTATGGACTGTACGTTTCTAGCCACTGTACCCAAATAAAACTAGTAAATGCATAGCTTTTTATTATCATTTTAAGGCAGTCGAAACATAAACCTCAGTGTTTATTGTTGTTTCAAACTAAGGCCAAGAATCAAGATTGTGAAAGACATTCCGAAGTTCACCAAAACCTATGGACTGTATACTGTACACAATTAAAACTAGTAAATGCATAGCTTTTTGTTATCATTTTAAGGCAGTCGAAACATAAACCTCAGTGTTTATTGTTGTTTCAAACTAAGGCCAAGAATCAAGATTGTGAAAGACATTCCGAAGTTGACCAAAACCTATGGACCGTATACTGTACACAATTAAAACTAGTAAATGCATAGCTTTTTGTTATCATTGAAGGTCATCGAATCCTAAACATCAGTGTTTTATTGTTGCGTCAAACTAATCAACAAACTGAGGCCAAGAATCCAGACTGTGAATACATTGCGAAGTTGACTAAATCCTATGGACTGTACATTTCTAGCCACTGTACCCAAATAAAACTAGTAAATGCATAGCTTTTTATTATAATTTTAAGGCAGTCGAATCTTAAACATCAGTGTTTATTGTTGCGTCAAACTAATCAACAAACTAAGGCCAAGAATCCAGACTGTCAAGACATTGTGAAGTTGACCAAATCCTATGGACTGTACATTTCTAGCCACTGTACCAAAATAAAACTAGTAAATGCATAGCTTTTTATTATAATTTTAAGGCAGTCGAATCTTAAACATCAGTGTTTATTGTTGCGTCAAACTAATCAACAAACTAAGGCCAAGAATCCAGACTGTCAAGACATTGTGAAGTTGACCAAATCCTATGGACTGTACATTTCTAGCCACTGTACCAAAATAAAACTAGTAAATGCATAGCTTTTTATTATAATTTTAAGGCAGTGGAATCTTAAACATCAGTGTTTATTGTTGCATCAAACTAAGGCCAAGAATCCAGATTGTGAAACTAGTAAATGCATAGCATTTTTTAACTCATTTCAGGTCATCGAATCCTAAACATCAGTGTTTATTGTTGCGTCAAACTAATCAACAAACTAAGGCCAAGAATCCAGACTGCGAAGACGTGAAGTTGACCAAATCCTGTGGACTGTACATTTCTAACCACTGTACCCAAATAAAACTAGTAAATTCATAGCTTTTTATCTTCATTTAAGGCAGTCGAATCCTAAACCTCAGTGTTTACTGTTGCGTCAAACTAAGGCCAAGAATCCAGATTGTGAAACTAGTAAATGCATAACAATTTTTTAATAATTTGAGGTCATCGAATCCTAAACATCAGTGTTTATTGTTGCGTCAAACTAATCAACAAACTAAGGCCAAGAATCCAGACTGCGAATACATTGCGAAGTTGACTAAATCCTATGGACTGTACATTCCTAGCCACTGTACCCAAATAAAACTAGTAAATGCATAGCTTTTTATTATAATTTTAAGGCAGTCGAATCTTAAACATCAGTGTTTATTGTTGCATCAAACTAAGGCCAAGAATCCAGATTGTGAAACTAGTAAATGCATAGCATTTTATAAATCATTTCAGGTCATCGAATCCTAAACATCAGTGTTTATTGTTGCGTCAAACTAATGAACAAACTAAGGCCAAGAATCCAGCCTGCGAAGATGTGAAGTTGACCAAATCCTGTGGACTGTACATTTCTAACCACTGTACCCAAATAAAACTACTAAATTCATAGCTTTTTATCTTCATTTAAGGCAGTCGAATCCTAAACCTCAGTGTTTACTGTTGCGTCAAACTAAGGCCAAGAATCCAGATTGTGAAACTAGTAAATGCATAACAATTTTTTAATAATTTGAGGTCATCGAATCCTAAACATCAGTGTTTATTGTTGCGTCAAACTAATCAACAAACTAAGGCCAAGAATCCAGACTGCGAAGACGTGAAGTGGACCAAATCCTATGGACTGTACATTTCTAACCACTGTACCCAAATAAAACTAGTACATTTATAGCTTTTTATTATCATTTAAGGCAGTCGAATTCTGAACGTCAGTGTTTATTGTAGCGCCAGCCTAGGCAACAAATTAAGGCCAAGAATCCAGATTATGTCAGCAGACCTGCCAAAGTGGGGTTTAGGGAAAAGCTAAAAAAAAACAGCTATGTTGTCTGTCCTCTTCAAAGAACTGGGGAACACAAACAGCATTCCTTAAGCAGCCCTATGACAACTCTTGATGTCTTTTGGGAGCTTTAGAGGAGCAGTGGAAAAAAGGCAGCACCCTCCATCATTAGAGTAGCACTTGACAAGACCGATTGGTTACGGTCATCACATAAGCTTGAAGAAAGTATTTCCGGTACCGTCTCTTTAAATCAACGTCTAATATTAGCTCAGGGCACGTGGGAAATTGACTAGGACTTTGTAGGCAGCAAAACCCGACATCGATTCTGCCAAATGGGATTTGGGGAAAGTACAAGTAAGAGGAACCTAGTGTGTGACATTAGTAGGGTGTTTAAAGTGGTAGCACTTAAAGAAAAGACAAAATGTCTCTTATTCAGTCCTCTCCAGCAAGCTGTCAGGTGTTCCTGCCAACACTCTTGTAAGCAAAGGACTTGGAAATGCACGAGTCAGTGCGACTATGAAAGAGAGGTGATTCGTTCAAGGTATTAGTGCCGTGTGTGATGTCACAGAATAGATGACGGTGGCGCCCTCCTCTTGAAGCGTCGGGGTTAAACGCCCCTCACAGCTCGATTGTCGGCCTACAATGGGGGCTCTCGGCAGACACTGAACATATGGAATGAATAATGGAGCTCATTACAAACATCCAGGGGTTGCCTGGAGTCTCACAGGAGGCCCACAATGCACCCTTCCTGGACTTGAGCTCATTGGCTATGGTTTTTGGGCTAAACTGGATAGGGGGGTGGGGGGTTAGCTGCCGCCACCAGTTCAGAGAGTTGTAAATGATCGCAACAAACACTTTAAACTCCTGCTTTCACAGTGACAGATATAACTACTAAATGCATGGAAAAAATAGAATTCCTTAAGACAAAGCCATTATCCTTAACTAGTCACTGATGCTGTGGGGAATTATTGTTGGAGGCAATAATGTGAGTGCCAAGCTTCTGAAATGTCTGTTTAGAATTCCGCCATTACACACAGTAAGGATGTAACGATATGAACATTTCATATCGCAGCTATGATCAAAATTGTGTTATTTTTACGGTAATGTTGAATGTGCTCCAAAATTACTTATGCACAACGAAATCTTTGAACCAAGTGTTTTTATTTTTTATTAAACAGCCAATATACAGCACAGGCCAAAAGTTTGGACACACCCTCTCATTCACAACACAACTGATGGTCCCAACCCCATTGATAAAGCAAGAAATTCCACTAACAAAGTGATGTTTGGAAATCGCAACATAACGTCTGAACAGAAAATAAGTATTGATGGTACCCAAATTGAAATCGTAAATGAGAATACATTTTTGGGAGTAATAATTGATAGTAAACTATCATGGAAACCTCATGTCAGACACATTAAAACAAAAATCTCCAAAAGCCTCTCAATTATAAACAAAGCAAAACTATACCTCAATGAAAATGCACTCCGTACTCTATACTGCACCTTGGTACTCCCATACCTTACATACTGTGTTGAAGTATGGGGGAATACTTACCACAACACAATTCATCCTCTGATCATATTACAGAAAAGACAACGTTGGTTATTTAGAACATACTCATAATCTGTTTATGCAATCAAAATTGCTCAAATTTGATGACCTTGTTAAATATAATACATTAATAATCTTATATAAAGCATTTAACAAATTATTGCCGCCTAATCTACAACGTTTTTTTATAAGACGAGTGCAAGCTCATAACTTGAGAGGCTTTGGATATTTCTCATTGCCGAGAGCTCAAACCACTCGTAAACGTTTTTGTGTGTCTGTATGCGGAGTAAAACTATGGAACAAACTGGACTTACAACACAAGCAATGCCAAACTATTAATCCCATTTAAACTACTTTACAAACATGGGGTCTGGTTCAAATATAGAGATGAGGGTCTTTAATTTGACCTGCTGCTATACTCTGTCTCAAAGTGTTAACATGTGCTCATTGTTTCCTTACCATTATTGCTATGTTGTCTATTACCATTGTTGGTATATTCATTATTCCTACATTGTTGATACAAATGATTGTTACAGTGTAATAATTATTGTTACCTGTGGTAATGCCACTATGATACAACATCTGTATTATAATTAAATAAAAAAAGTAAGAGTGAAACTCATGTGAATAATCACTGAATGTAGAACTGGGGGTGGGATTAAATAAATTATCTTCTTACCACTCCCTTTCTTTCAGGCAAAACTGGACAATCATGCACTATATTAATTTATATTGTTATGTATTGTCAACTTGTACTTATTTATGTCATTGCCTGAAATAAATAAATAAATGAAAAAAATGAATATAATCAAGCCTGATAAGGCACACCTGTGAAGTGAACACCATTCCAGGCGACTACCTCCTGAGGCTTGTGGAGAGAATGCCAAGAGTGTGCAAAGCAGTAATCAGAGCAAAGGTTGGCTATTTGGAAGAAACTAGAATATAAAACATGTTTTCAGTTATTTCACCTTTTTTTTGTTAAGTACATAACTCCACATGTGTTCATTCATAGTTTTGATGTGACAATCTACAATGTAAATAGTCATGAAAATAAAGAAAACGCATTGAATGAAAAGGTGTTTCCTAACTTTGGGCCTGTACTGTATATATGTATATTCTTTCTTTTTTTTTTCTTTTTCTTTTCATGTTTATTTCGAATATGTAGACAAAACAAAAATAAACAAATTTTGCAAAAAACAACAAAAAAGCCATTCAAGAATGAATAACAAAAACAATAATAATAATAGTAATAATAAAAAGCAAAAAGAAACAAGAAATTAAAATAAACATTAATGTAAACATATCCGATATATATATATATATATATATATATATATATATATATATATATATATATATATATATATATATATATGTGTGTGTAGTAATGTGTATAGTTATAGGCCAGGGGTCGGCAACCCGCGGCTCTAGAGCCGCATGCGGCTCTTTAGCGCCGCCCTAGTGGCTCTCTGAAGCTTTTTCAAAAATGTATGAAAAATAGAAAAAGATGAGGGGAAAAAAAAAAAAATGTTTGTATTAATATGGTTTCTGTAGGAGGACAAACATGACACAAACCTCCCTAATTGTTATTAAGCACACTGTTTATATTAAACATGCTTCACTGATTCGAGTATTTGGCGAGCGCCGTTTTGTCCTACTAATTTTGGCGGTCCTTGAACTCACCTTAGTTTGTTTCCATGTATAACTTTCTCCGACTTTCTAGGACGTGTTTTATGCCACTTCTTTTTCTGTCTCATTTTGTCCACCAAACTTTTAACGTTGTGTGTGAATACACAAAGGTGAGTTTTGTTGATGTTATTGACTTGTGTGGAGTGCTAATCAAACATATTTGGTCACTGCATGACTGCAAGCTAATCGATGCTAACATGCTATTTAGGCTAGCTATATATACATATTGCATCATTATGACTCATTTGTAGCTATATTTGAGCTCATTTAGTTTCCTTTAAGTCATCTCAATTCAATGTATATCTCATGACACGTACACTATCTGTATGTAATATGGTTTCTAATTTGTTGCGGCTCCAGACAGATTTGTTTTTGTATTTTGGTCCAATATGGCTCTTTCAACATTTTGGGTTGCCGACCCCTGTTATAGGCTCACACAAGTTCTGTAAATAGTTTAAATTTGGAGCATAGCATCATAGTTTTCACAGCTTTTTGGTTGTTAGAGGTAGATAGCGTTTTAAAGTAAAGTTCTAACTCTTTTTGTTTTTTAAAAGGCACAAAAAACAGATCGGGTATTGAGAACCTTACATTTATGAATATAAAACTTAGCCAATAGTATAATGAGGTTGCAAAGGTAAAATTCCTTTTTCAACCCTGTCTTATGTTGAATGTTCAATAGAGGTGGGCAAATGACACTTTGGTTGAATTTGCTCTTAATTTGTCAGTCATGTTTACAATCAGAATAAAACACAGAAACATTTATTTTTCAAATGAAAAATACCGTAATTTCCGGACTATAAGCCGCTACTTTTTCCCCTCGTTCTGGTCCCTGCGGCTTATACAAGGGTGCGGCTTATTTACGGCCTGTTCTTCTCCGACACGGACGAAGAGGATTTCGGTGGTTTTAGTACGCAGGAGGAAGACGATGACACAATGATTAAAGACTGACTTTTCATATACCGGTAGGCTGGTTATTTTGATAACGTACAGGCGAGCACTTTGTATTACTTTGCACCGTTGTATTATTTGTACTCTGCACGAATGCTGTTCGCCATGTCAAAGATGTGAAAGTTTGATTGAATGATTGAAAGATTTATTGTTAATAAATGGGACGCTTTGCGTTCCCAAACAGTCATCTCTGTCCCGACAATCCTCTCCGTGGTAGCAGGAACCCCTATATACTACGCTAATTACACATCAAAACCCTGCGGCTTATAGTCGGGTGCGGCTTATATATGGAGCAATCTGTATTTTCCCCTAAATTTAGCTGGTGCGGCTTATAGTCAGGTGCGGCTTATAGTCCGGAAATTACGGTAGTTGTTTGTAAACACTTGAACAATATTCAAAACACTACAGGACAATGTGACGGCATCAACAAAATGTTACTAGTATTCCCGTTAATTACATTTAGGGGTGTAACGATAAACCATAATAATGATAATCACATTAAAATGATCGAAAAACCGTGCTTGATGTGACAATTTACAATGTAAATAGTCAAGAAAGTAAAGAAAAGGCATTGAATGAGAAGGTGTGTCCAAACGTTTGGCCTGTACTGTATGTTTCTGTATTGAAGAAACATTCAATATTGTTATGACTTTCTTATTTGAGTGTTTAAATACGTTCATCTTTTCCGTTTTACTTAGTTGTTCAGACGGCAATGTGTTTATACAAGCTTAGATCGGAGTATGATGTCTGTATCTATGTCGGCATTGAAGCGAGCTAACGATTGGCGTGCTAGCTGGCTTCTCCAGAAAATAAGCAGTTTATCAAAATGTGGTTATCAATAGGGCTCTGTAAAATTCTCGATTATGGATCGATATCTTTTCATTTGTAGCAATATCTATTCACAAGGCATAATATCGATTTAGCAATGATGGAACGTTTCAGTACAATTACACTTTCACTTGCAATCGATTGTTTCAAAAATGGCACTCTTAAAACTTTGGAGGTAGTTTAAGCTGCCCAAAGTTTTTTCTGAAGAAGAAACAAACTAAAAGTACATTTGTATTTTGTAACATTTTTGAGAAATGTTCAATAACCAGGTGTAATCAAATCGAATTGAATCGTGAATAACTGATTTAGAGCCTTCAATAAATCAATCAATCAAAGTTTACTTATATAGCTGGTTGCAGGAGTTCCGCGCTTTTGTGTTCTTGATGTTTTGCCTTTCGGTTCGGGTCCCTTTGGGACTGCGCCACAAGGGGTGGCGCTTTTGGTGATTTTTTTGTCAACTTTTGGATCTGCCTGGCGGAGCATTTTGGCCATGTTTACACCGGAGACCAACTTTTTTTTTTACCATATGGATTTTCGCTCAATCTGCGCAGACCCGGACGTTGGCCGGGGGCTAGTGGGCAGCCTAGGATACAGTTGGCTCTCTAAGTTTGTCATTGGCTGCACGGTCTTCAACGCTGCAAAAATCTCCTTTTAAGCAGCTAATATCTTATTGTCACGTTAAATATAACAATAGCGATGTTTTAATATGTTCTCTTGGTTGCTTAGTTGGGTCTGTTCTGGTCTCTGGAAACGGGAGCCCACACCGCGAGCAGACGATGGCGTGTGTTTTATTTATTGCACATTTTTTGGTTATATGTTGTCTTTCACTTTGTATCTGTATATAGAAATGGCGCCGTTGAAGTGGCAGCTGGTTGCATCCGCTTTTTGCTAATGTCTTTTATGTCCGCTGTCTTCTCGTTTTTTTACCTTATTTGTTGTGGACTTTTTGTATCTGAACTGTCCATTCGTCCATTTTCTAATCGCCGGAGCCCATACTTGCCAACCCTCCCGTTTTTAGCGGGAGAATCTCCCGACAACCTCCCCGCAGAGATTTTCTCCCGACAAACTCCCGGTATTCAGCCGGAGCTGGAGGCCACGCCCCCTCCAGCTCAATGCGGACCTGAGACTGAGTGGGGACAGCCTGTTCTCACGTCCGCTTTCCCACAATATAAACAGCTTGCCTGCCCAATGACGTCATAACATCTAGGGCTTTTAGAGAGTAGAGTGCACAACTGCACACACAACAAGGACACTAAGCAGAAGAACGAGGAAATTACAGACATGGCGACGCCATCGACGAGCAAGATGAAGAAATACGCTTGAGAGTTCCAAAACGAATGGAAACAAGAATTTCAGTTCATCCAGGACAGTTCGAAGGGGAAGGTGTATGTTGCCTGTAAATATGTAGAACAGACTTCTCCATTGAACATGGTGGCCGAAATGATATACTCATCATGAACGGAGAAGTTAAACAGGACAATACTGCCATCTAATGGATAGCCAGCGGAACACTGAAATTCAAGTATTTCTTTTATGTAAATAAAGTAAATATATATATATATATATATATATATATATACACACCGTAATTTCCGGACTATAAGCCGCACCTGACTATAAGCCGCACCAGCTAAATTTAGGGGAAAATACAGATTGCTCCATATATAAGCCGCACCCGACTATAAGCCGCAGGGTTTTGATGTGTAATTAGCGTAGTATATAGGGGTTCCTGCTACCACGGAGGGGATTGTCGGGACAGAGATGACTGTTTGGGAACGCAAAGCGTCCCATTTATTAACAATAAATCTTTCAATCATTCAATCAAACTTTCACATCTTTGACATGGCGAACAGCATTCGTGCAGAGTACAAATAATACAACGGTGCAAAGTAACACAAAGTGCTCGCCTGTACGTTATCAAAATAAGCAGCCTACCGGTATATGAAAAGTCAGTCTTTAATCATTGTGTCATCGTCTTCCTCCTGCGTACTAAAACCACCGAAATCCTCTTCGTCGGTGTCGGAGAAGAACAGGCCGTATATAAGCCGCACCCTTGTATAAGCCGCAGGGACCAGAACGAGGGGAAAAAGTAGCGGCTTATAGTCCGGAAATTACGGTATATGTATATATATATATATATATATGTATATATATATATATATATATATATATATATATATATATATATATATATATATATATATATATATATATAGCTAGAATTCACTGAAAGTCAAGTATTTCATACATATATATATATATATATATATATATATATATATATATATATATATATATATATATATATATATATATATATATATATATATATGTATGAAATACTTGACTTTCAGTGAATTCTAGCTATATATATATATATATATATATATATATATATATATATATATATATATAAATATATATATATATATATATATATATATATATATATATATATATATATATACACATATATGAAATATATATGAAATACTCGAGTTGGTGAATTTTAGCTGTAAATAACCACGCCCCCCCTACCTACCCCCCACCTCCCGATATCGGAGGTCTCAAGGTTGGCAAGTATGCCGGAGCCTATCCCAGCTGCACTCGGGCGGAAGGCGGGGTACACCCTGGACAAGTCGCCAGCAACCACATAATTCAAGCATTGTGGGATGAATAAAGTCTATTATATCCTAAGTGTATATTGACGTAATTTTGCTCAAACTGTAATGCATGTAATTAGGACTGTGACAATATAAAAATGTCATATTTCGGTTATTTTGACCAGAATTATCACGGTTATTGTTAAATGTGCTCAAAAAGTACCGATACACACACTAAAATATTTTAACTTTTTTTTTTTTTTTTTAAATAACTAAACCAAACAGACACACAATATACTTTCTTGGTCGAGGAAACTGAATATTTCTCTGGCTTCACAATAGCAATGTTATTTTCATATGTGTGTTTAAATATGTTTATCTTCTTCCTTTTTAATTTTGTATACGTTTTAGAATGTTCTTTTTTTAATAAAGGACGATCACTTTGCCGCACTTCCTTTTTATGTGGCGTCAGGCAAGTTCACTTCCTGTTAAACGCACCTCCGATCACTTTGTGCTAAGACACCACATTCTTGATGTTGACTGTGAATACTGTATCTTAGTCGTGGATGTGTTCATACAAGTTTACATTGTGCTATTACATTTCTTTTTCTTTTTTTTTTTTTAAAACATTTGTTTATAGGATTTTGGACAAACACAGTCCAGAAATACAATTAAGCACATGTCAAATGTTATTTTTGTTCTCCCCAAAAAAGTGATATATCAAATAAAATAGAAATAATAAACTAGCATGCATCAGTCAAATATTGACATGAAGCCAAAGACAACTGCACTCCACGGTGCATCGATACACATACTATGACATTTCTTAATGGGGAAATACATGAATGTCTCTTGTTTTCATGTCTATAATTTGATCAATTTGTGGTTCTCAAGCACAGTTTTTCCATCATTTTATTTTGATTATCATTATTATTAGGGATGTTCGATAATGGCTGTTTGCCGATATCCGATATTGTCCAACTCTTTAATTACCGATACCGATATCAACCGATACCGATATCAACCGATATATGCAGTCGTGGAATTAACACATTATTATGCCTAATTTGGACAACCAGGTATGGTGAATATAAGGTACTTTTTAAAAAAATTAGTAAAATAAGATAAATAAATTAAAAACATTTTCTTGAATTAAAAAGAAAGTACAACAATATAAAAACAGTTACATAGAAACTAGTAATGAATGAAAATTAGTAAAATTAACTGTTAAAGGTTAGTACTATTAGTGGACCAGCAGCACGCACAATCATGTGTGTTTACGGACTGTATCCCTTGCAGACTGTATTGATATATATTTATATATAATGTAGGAACCAGAATATCAATAACAGAAAGAAACAACCCTTTTGTGTGAATGAGTGTAAATGGGGGAGGGAGGTTTTTTGGGTTTGTGCACTAATTGTAAGTGTATCTTGTGTTTTTTATGTTGATTTAATAAAAAAAAACTAAAAAAAACAACAACAAAAACGATACCGATAATAAAAAAAAACGATACCGATAATTTCCGATATTACATTTTAACGCATATATCTCTAATTATTATGGTTTATCGTTACATCCCTAAATGTAATTAACGGGAAAACTAGTAACATTTTGTTGATACCGTCACATTGTCCTGCAGTGTTTTGAATATTGTTCACAAACAAACAAGCTTGTTTCTATTTTTCATTTGCCAAATTAATTGTTCTGTGTTTTATTCTGATTGTAAACATGACGGACAAATTAAGAGCAAATTCAACCAAAGTGTCATTTGCCCACCTCTATTGAACATTCAACATAAGACATGGTGGAAAAACTATTGGCTAAGTTTTATATTCACAAATGTAAAGTTCTCAATACCCAATCTGTTTTTTGTGCCTTTAAAAAAAAAAGAAAAGAAAAAAAGAGTTAGAACCATCTACCTCTAACAACCAAAAAGCTGTGAAAACTATAATGCTATGCTCCAAATTTAAACTATTTACAAAACTTGTGTGAGCCTATAATTATACACACTACATATATATATAAATACATATATACACTACCGTTCAAAAGTTTGGGGTCACCCAAAGAATTTTGTGGAAAAGCCTTCATTTCTAACAACAAGAATAGACTGTCGAGTTTCAGATGAAAGTTCTCTTTTTCTGGCCATTTTGAGCGTTTAATTGACCCCACAAATGTGATGCTCCAGAAACTCAATCTGCTCAAAGGAAGGTCAGTTTTGTAGCTTCTGTAACGAGCTAAAGTGTTTTCAGATGTGTGAACATGATTGCACAAGGCTTTTCTAATCATCAATTAGCCTTCTGAGCCAATGAGCAAACACATTGTACCATTAGAACACTGGAGTGATAGTTGCTGGGAATGGGCCTCTATACACCTATGTAGATATTGCACCAAAAACCAGACATTTGCAGCTAGAATAGTCATTTACCACATTAGCAATGTATAGAGTGTATTTCTTTCAAGTTAAAATTAGTTTAAAGTTATCTACGTTGAAAAGTACAGTGCTTTTCCTTCAAAAATAAGGACATTTCAATGTGACCCCAAACTTTTGAACGGTAGTGTATATATATACACACATACATACACACACACACACACATATATATATATATATATATATATATATATATATACATATATATATATATATATATATATATATATACATATATATATATATATATATATATATATATATATATATATATATATATATATATATATATATATATATATATATATATATATATATATATATATATATATATATATACATATATACACACACACATACACACACACACACACACACACACACACACATATACAGTACATATACAGTACAGGCCAAAAGTTAGGAAACACCTTTTAATTCAATGCGTTTTCTTTATTTTCATGACTATGGATCATGGAGAGAATGCCAAGAGTGTGCAAAGCAGTAATCAGAGCAAAGGTTGGCTATTTTGAAGAAACTAGAATATAAAACATGTTTTCAGTTATTTCACCTTTTTTTTGTTAAGTACATAACTCCACATGTGTTCATTCATAGTTTTGATGTAATGCAATGTAAATAGTCATGGGTCCATTGCCAGGGTTCATGTGGTCAACATATATCAAATAAAAACTAAATAAGGCTCAGAATGGTTTCTTAACAAAACTTTTCTACATATAAAGTGCTTTTTTTGATTGATTGATTGAGACTTTTATTAGTAGATTGCACAGTACAGTACATACTCCGTACAATTGACCACTAAATGGTAACACCCCGATAAGTTTTTCAACTTGTTTAAGTCGGGGTCCACGTTAATCAACATTAAACTGCCTCAAGTTGTTGCTCGGATTAAATAAAATGACACAACTTTTCTTCTACGTATAAAAAGTGCAACATTAAACAGTTTCAAGTCAACTCAGCCTCAGATTAACTTTTCTCCCCCCCCCCCAGCCTGGCTAACTTGTCAGTAAGAGGATATATGGGCTCATTGTTCTTCCACCATAGAAGTGGGTCAAAATCTAGTTTTTAATGCAATATGGACTTAAATCTGCTGCTATAAAAACATTTGTTATTGCTTTAGCCCTGCCTGACTCGCCGAGGAGAGGCTGCTTGAATGCGGTGGTGACGCTTCAAATGTGTTATGAGAGTAGCGTATGTGTGTGTGTGTGTGGCCCTTTAAAGGCCTACTGAAAGCCACTACTACCGACCACGCAGTCTGATAGTTTATATATCAATGATGAAATCTTAACATTGCAACACATGCCAATACGGCCGGGTTAACTTATAAAGTGACATTTTAAATTTCCCGGTAAATATCCGGCTGAAACGTCGCGGTATGATGACGTATGCGTGTGACGTAGTCAGTTAAACGGAAGTTATGGTACCCCGTAGAATCCTATACAAAAAGCTCTGTTTTCATTTCATAATTCCACAGTATTCTGGACATCTTTTGCAATTTGTTTAATGAACAATGAAGGCTGCAAAGAAGAAAGTTGTAGGTGGGATCGGTGTATTAGCAGTGGACTACAGCAACACAACCAGGAGGACTTTGTTGGAGAGCAGACGCGCTAGCCGGCGATCTCACCTTGACTTCCTACGTCTCCGGGCCGCCAAACGCATCGGGTGAAGTCCTTCGTCCTTCCGTCGATCGCTGGAACGCAGGTGAGCACGGGTGTTGATGAGCAGATGAAGGCTGGCTGGCGTAGGTGGAGAGCTAATGTTTTTAGCATAGCTCTGTGAAGTCCGGTTGCTAAGTAGGCTTCAATGGCGTCGTTAGCACAGCATTGTTAACCTTCGCCAGCCTGGAAAGCATTAACCGTGTATTTACATGTCCACGGTTTAATAGTATTGTTGATTTTCTATCTATCCTTCCAGTCAGGGGTTTATTTTTTTTGTTTCTACATGCAGTTAAAGCACGATTCTATCACGTTAGCTCGTAGCTAAAGCGTTTTGCCGATGTATTGTCGTGGAGATAAAAGGCACTGAATGTCCATTTCGCGTTCTTGACTCTCATTTTCAAGAGGATATAGTATCCGAGGTGGTTTAAAATACAAATCCGTGATCCACAATAGAAAAAGGAGAGAGTGTGGAATCCAATGAGCCAGCTTGTACCTAAGTTACGGTCAGAGCGAAAAAAAATATGTATTTCACTGCATTCTAGTCCGTCACTCTAATGTTCCTCGTCCACGAATCTTTCATCCTCGCTCAAATTAATGGGGTAATGGTCCGAATCACTCTAGCTGCGTTGAAAACAATAGGAAAATATGAGGGAGTGAACAACTGACAACGTCACGCTACTTCCGGTAGGGGCAAGGTTTTTTTTTTATCAGAGACCAAAAGTTGCGAACTTTATCGACGTTGTTCTATACTAAATCCTTTCAGCAAAAATATGGCAATATCGCAAAATGATCAAGTATGACACATAGAATGGATCTGCTATCCCCGTTTAAATAAAAAAAATTCATTTCAGTAGGCCTTTAATATGTGACAGCATGTGAGGTGAGTGTGTGGGCGAGAGAGGTGAGGGAGCGGTAGCGGGGAGTGGCTAGTGTTTTGTTGGATTGGCTGTGTGCAAGACCTCAATAAAGCCCCGATTTGCAACTAATCGCCGGACCGGAGTCCGGAGCTGTGGAGACCCACTGCCGGGTAGAGTGAAGGGTGTTGCCCCCGAGAATACATGGGCCCCGGAGGAGTGTCTCCCATGCGCTCCTCGACTACGGTCTGGGAGCCGGAAGCAGGAAAGGTGCAACACATGTTTGACGTGTCGTCAGAAGCAGCTGCTGAACAATGTCGGCAAACCTCCGTCCTCCATTGTTGTATCGCGCAGCCAAAGTGTTCCCAAACGGGAGATCTTAACGAGGCAGGAGGGTCTTCCAGCTCTGACTTTTACATGTTGTCCTAGCCCGGTCGCTGCTAGCATGTCTACTCGTTCGGTACACCTCTGAACCGAACCGAAACGGTTCAATACAAATACACCAGGGGTGTCCAAACTTTTTCCACTGAGGGCCGCACACGGAAAAATTAAAGCATGCGGGGGCCATTTTGATATTTTTCATTTTCAAACCATAACAAAATATATAGATTTTTTTTTTTTTTTTAACAATTAGGGATCCTGGTAAAGGGTCTCAGTCATTAAAATGTTAAAAACAAGTCAAATCATTATTGCCTATTATTATATATGCCTTTTATGTCAAAGACAACTTTGTTTTTTATAGTAAAAGTGAAATATGCAGTATTTCCCCCACCGCCCAAAACATTCAGAAAGCAATGTTTGATGTGAAGTCATTGGAGCCCTGATAAGATCAATAATGCATGACACCATTGATTTTATTTTCATTATTATTTTTGATTAATCACAGTGAAAAGATAAATAAAATCCCACTAAATATCTATGGGATCCAAAAGGTGCCCCACTCATAAAGTGATACATTTTTATTATTATTCGTTTTACTTTCAACACTTAAGTTACGAGATCAACTTCAGATATATCTGTCGATTTTACGTTTGAACTATTATTTTGTTTGTTTTATGCTCTTTTGTCAAAGAAAACGTGGATGTTTTTATATGGCAACCACACAATATATGCAATATTTTTCCACATAAAACATTTTAATGTGAAATATTTGAAGTAATTGGAGCCTTGAAGATGTCAATAATTCATTATTATTAGGGATGTCCGATAATGGCTTTTGGCCGATATCCGATATGCCGATATTGTCCAACTCTTTAATTACAGATACCGATATCAACCGATACCGATATCAACCGATATATACAGTCGTGGAATTAACACATTATTATGCCTAATTTGGACAACCAGGTATGGTGAAGATAAGGTACTTTTTAAAAAAATGAATCAAATAAAATAAGATAAATAAATTAAAAACATTTTCTTGAATAAAAAAGAAAGTAAAACAATATAAAAACAGTTACATAGAAACTAGTAATTAATGAAAATTAGTAAAATTAACTGTTAAAGGTTAGTATTATTAGTGGACCAGCAGCACGCACAATCATGTGTGCTTACGGACTGTATCCCTTGCAGACTGTATTGATATATATTGATATATAATGTAGGAACCAGAATATTAATAACAGAAAGAAACAACCCTTTTGTGTGAATGAGTGTAAATGGGGGAGGGAGGTTTTTTGGGTTGGTGCACTAATTGTAAGTGGATCTTGTGTTTTTTAAGTGGATTTAATTAAAAAAAAACACAAAAAAAAACAAAACAAAAAACGATACTGATAATAAAAAAAACGATACCGATAATTTCCGATATTACATTTTAACGCATTTATCGGCCGATAATATCTGCAGATTGATATTATCGGACATCTCTAATTATTATTGATTTTTTTTCTTTTTTTTTCTTTTTGGAGCAATGGCAAAAAAAGGAAAATAAAGAACACCCTGCATGGCAGCTTTGTGTCAACATTGCAACGTTTTCTAGTTAGATTTCACCTCATTCCACTTTTTTAATGCTTTTTTGATTTTTGCAATGGCATTTCCAGAATGTGTGGCGGGCCTCTAAACAATTAGCTGCGAGCCACAAATGGCCCCCGGGCCGCACTTTGGACACCCCTGAAATACACGTACCGTTACACCCTTAGTATATATAAAATAATTTAAAAAAAAAACATTAGACATGGTGAACAGCAAACAAATATGTGTGTGTATATTCATTTCAGGAACATGTTGGTTCCTTAAAGGCCTACTGAAATGATTTTTTTTATTTAAACGGGGATAGCAGATCCATTCTATGTGTCATACTTGATCATTTCGCGATATTGCCATATTTTTGCTGAAAGGATTTAGTAGAGAACATCGACGATAAAGTTCGCAACTTTTGGTCGCTGATAAAAAAAGCCTTGCCTGTACCACAAGTAGCGTTACGTCACAGGCTGAAAGGCTGCTCACATTTCCCCATTGTTTACACCAGCAGCGAGAGCGATTCGGACCGAGAAAGCGACGATTACCCCATTAATTTGAGCCAGGATGAAAGATTTGTGGATGAGGAACGTGAGAGTGAAGGACTAGAGTGCAGTGCAGGACGTATCTTTTTTCCGCTCTGACCGTAACTTAGGTACGAGGGCTCATTGGATTCCACACTTTCTCCTTTTTCTATTGTGGATCACGGATTTGTATTTTAAACCACCTCGGATACTATATCCTCTTGAAAATGAGAGTCGAGAACGCGAAATGGACATTCGCAGTGACTTTTATCTCCACGACAATACATCGGCGAAGCACTTTAGCTACGGAGCTAACGTGATAGCATCGGGCTTAACTGCATATAGAAACGAAAGAAATAAACCCCTGACTGGAAGGATAGACAGAAAATCAACAATACTATAAAACCATGGACCTGTAACTACACGGTTAATGCTTTCCAGGCTGGCGAAGCTTAACAATGCTGTTGCTAACGACGCCATTGAAGCCAACTTAGCTACGGGACCTCACAGAGCTATGCTAAAAACATTAGCTATCTACCTACGCCAGCCAGCCCTCATCTGCTCATCAACACCCGTGCTCACCTGCGTTCCAGCGATCGACGGAGCGACGAAGGACTTCACCCAATCATAGATGCGGTCGGCGGCTAGCGTCGGATAGCGCGTCTGCTATCCAAGTCAAAGTCCTCCTGCTTGTGTTGGTGCAGCCAGCCGCTAATACACCGATCCCACCTACAACTTTCTTCTTTGTAGTCTTCATTGTTCATTAAACAAATTGCAAAAGATTCACCAACACAGATGTCCAGAATACTGTGGAATTTTGCGATGAAAACAGAGCTGATTTGTATTGGATACAATGGTGTCCGAATACTTCCGTTTCAACGACTGACGTCACGCGCATACGTCATCATACATAGACGTTTTCAACCGGAAGTTTAGCGGGAAATTTAAAATTGCACTTTATAAGTTAACCCGGCCGTATCGGCATGTGTTGCAATGTTAAGATTTTATCATTGATATATAAACTATCAGACTGCGTGGTCGCTAGTAGTGGCTTTCAGTAGGCCTTTAAACCTGGATGCTGCTGCTATGGGTGAGGGCGGACTTACGTCACTTCCGCCTACCAATCCCCTAGCAACCGGGAATTTGTTGAAAACAAACCAGCTCACAGCGAACACAGCATTGACAGAAAAAGCATTTAACGAGCGTTGTGGCTTGGAAGTCGGCGTTAAATCCTTCATTTACGCATTTTTACTTATTCGCATATCGTGTGAAAAAAACGAAAATGTATTATTTGCGTCAGACTCGTCTCAGTGAACTTTAAAGCCTCTCAGGCTTAGCTTAGCTTGCTAGTTAGCTTAGCCTGCGCGCTACTAAGAAAGAGACGTGGAAGTTACCAGCAACAAGATCAAGTGTTAGTGTATAAAATATTGAGAGATTTGAGGGCTGCATGTATTGTTTAAGTACAACTGTTCTTCGCCAGGTGTTCTTTGGCCGCCCTGGCTTACGTTTTCCCGGTGGTGTCCATCTTAACGCTGCCTTTGGTATCCTCTCGTTGTCCGGTTTTCGAAAATAGCTAGCTAGGCTATAGACTATATAGTACAGGGGTCACCAACGTGGTGCCCGCGGGCACCAGGTAGCCCGTAAGGACCAGATGAGTAGCCCGCTGGCCTGTTCTAAAAAATAGCTCAAATAGCAGCACTTACCAGTGAGCTGCTTCTATTTTTTAAAATGTTATTTATTTACTAGCAAGCTGGTCTCGCTTTGCTCAACATTTTTAATTCTAAGAGAGACAAAACTCAAATAGAATTTGAAAATCCAAGAAAATATTTTAAAGACTTGGTCTTCACTTGTTTAAATAAATTCTTTTTTTTTTTTTGCTTCTTATAACTTTCAGAAAGACAATTTTAGAGAAAAAATACAAACTTAAAAATGGTTTTAGGATTTTTAAACACATATACCTTTTTACCTTTTGAATTCCTTCCTCTTCTTTCCTGACAATTTAAATCAATGTTCAAGTAAATTTATTTTTTATAGTAAAGAATAATAAATACATTTGAATTTAATTCTTCATTTTAGCTTCTGTTTTTTCGACAAAGAATATTTGTGAAATATTTCTTCAAACTTGTTATGATTAAAATTCAAAAAAAATTATTCTGGCAAATCTAGAAAATCTGTAGAATCAAATTTAAATCTTATTTCAAAGTCTTTTGAATTTCTTTAAAAATAATTTGTTCTGGAAAATCTAGAAGAAATAATGATTTGTCTTTGTTAGAAATATAGCTTTGTCCAATTTGTTATATATTCTAACAAAGTGCAGATTGGATTTTAACCTATTTAAAACATGTCATCAAAATTCTAAAATTAATCTTAATCAGGAAAAATTACTAACGATGTTCCATAAATATTTTTTTTAAATTTTTTCAAAAAGATTCAAATTAGCTAGTTTTTCTATTCTTTTTTTCGGTTGAATTTTGAATTTAAAGAGTCGAAATTGAAGATAGACTATGTTTCAAAATGTAATTGTCATTTTTTGTGTTTTCTCCTCTTTTAAACCATTCAATTAAGTGTAAATATCATTAATTATTAATAATAACATAGAGGTAAAGGTAAATTGAGCAAATTGGCTATTTCTGGCAATTTGTTTAAGTGTGTATCCAACTGGTAGCCCTTCGCATTAATCACTACCCAAGAAGTAGCTCTTGGTTTCAAAAAGGTTGGTGACCCCTGATATAGTATATACCGCATGTTATTTTTGTACAACAACAACTTCAGCTGTCGAACGTCATAAGGTACAAATTCAACAAGTACAACATTAGCACGGACGGTATAGCCAAGTTGTGGTTAAGAAGGTGGATTTTTGTTCCTTATATTTACCAGAAACGAAGTGATCCGAACACACGACCCGGGACTTTGGGGGACTCCAGTGAGAACCGTCCTCGTTTTCCCGGTGTAAAGCTGCGAGCCATTTGTCTCGTCTCTGTGGGCTTTTATCGCGCTTTGGCAGAACAAAATACGACCTTTGTTTTCCCTGTTTCCAGTTGTGGTTAGCACAACCAACAACAACACAGTTTTTCGGCATTTTGGAGGCAGAATGACGGGTTTAACCAGCGTAGGTCGACAGGTTAAAGAGTAATGGCGACGGTTTGTTTTCAACGCCAGTCTGGTTGCTATGGCTCGAAGAACCCGTATGTAGCTCAGTTGCCCGGATGTCGGCCCTCACCCATTGTTTCGGAACTTTAGGTGCACCTCATTGACCAACTTAAAATCCTCAGTTTACTTGCTAAACATTATACATTCCAGGGTGTAGCAGCGGCGCCAACATTTCTATGTACGCTGCTGTATATGTGTTGTCAAAATTTTAAATCCTAAATAAAATACAAAAATAGTGCAGGTTATTGTTTAGGGCGCATGCGCGCACACCCCCACTTCTCCCCCCCTCACTCACCTGACAACATTGGGATGCTCAAAGGCCTCAAGCTGCCTCAGTACCGCCACCTCCCGGATGGTGGAGAGCGGCATCCCCTCTTCCTCCGTCTGAACGCGAACTTTTTTCAGGGCCACGAAGCGTCCCCCGTTCTTCAAATCTCTCGCCTTGTACACTTTCCCGTAGGCTCCTTCTCCGATCTCGGCCACGGGCTCGTACTGCGTACCGACGGCTTCTTTGTCCATTTTTTTTTCTGATTTCTTTTCCCTCGTCGAAAAATATAATGCAGGGGGATTCCCAGCGAGGGTGACGGAGCCAATCTTCCTCACCAAGCCATGGTCAGAGAACGAAGTTGTCCGTCGCCATGCCTAGATGACAGACACAGGGATGGAGGACATCATCTTAGTCAAGAGTCATTTACACGACTGTCATCATGTTTTAGTCCGACTATCAATACAAACGCCTCGCTGCTGCTGCTACGGCTTGCCTCCCGACTTCCACTCCTCCTCCTTCCCCGGTTACGTTTAACTAAGTCTTCCTCCTTTTTACAAAATAATTCCAAAAATATGACGTTATCATTAGCATGTTTAAGCTAATAAAAGAGAAGACAAGTCTGGTGCGTTCAAGGACGCAACGCGCATGCAAAGACTCCAAAAAAAACGTCTTAAAAAGTAAATTAAGCACAATTTCAAAAAAGAAAACTCCGAACTTATTCAAAAGTCGTTTGAGGTAGCAAACTAGCGGATTCATTTTCTTTCTTTTCCCCCCCCTGCCAGCTTAGTTTGTCACAAACTTACCGAGCACATGGCTGTCTCCTGGCTGCATTGTCCTCAACTTTCCCCATTTAAAACGCTACAAAAACCGCCTTTTAAGCACCCAAATGTGTTATCGTCACGTTAAATATACCAATAGCGATGTTTTAATGATACTTTAATTCGCGTAAACAGCTCTGGGTATTTTTAACACATTTTAATGATTAAAATAATGCAAAGTAAACGCGTGGTTTCTGACCCCCACCGGACTGTATAGGGGGCAACACACACACACACACACACACTCTCTTATTTCCGTTTTAGTGTTTACCTCATTTTGTGGTTGTCAATAAAGTGTCGTGTCCGCTACACGTGAGGAGGCAACTGGCGTCTCCGACAAAAAAAGCGGTGTCTCAAACGCATCTGTGTCCACTGTCCTCCATGCGGGGGCCACACAGGTAGTGCTCCGACTAACCCCCCATCCCCGACCAAAAAAAAAAGTGCAGGCCGCCCGGGCAGGGACACTCGAAGAGGCGGAGGAGGAGGGTGGTACTAAGCGCACACACACACCCGCTACAAGTGGCGGGGACGGGGGGGGGCGAGTGTGGGGTACGCGGGACAAAAGGCGAACGCGTGATACAAGCTCTCCGAAGCCACGCTCCTCTTTAGATTTCCCCCCCGTCTTTTCTTCCATATATCCCCGAGCAGCTCGTCCGTGTGAGCTCCGTCTCCGCCTGGCTTTCCCACGCCGGCTGAATGTGGCCTGACCCCCTTCAGAGAGGTCTGACACGGAGCGGGGACATTTCCGCATTCCTCCCCCGACTACAAAGGCACACCGCCTCCTCGCCGCTTCCACCATTCATAGTCCTCCGCGCCGCCGGGTTTTGTCTCCCGTGTCCAACCTCGGGGAGCGCCGCAGGGGTCGGGGAGGGGAAGAGTGGAGGACGGCCACACTATCTATCTCCTCTCCCCCCGGGGCCATTCACCCGAGGTCCACCCGGCAACAAAGCCCCCGCGCTGGGGTGCGACGTGGAGAGTTCATCCTGGATGGTCCTAAAGGGGTCAGGTTCAAGGCCCGGGGGGCTTGATCTGTGACATCGGCTCCGGTGGTCATTTGGATTTACATCCTGCGACAGGCCACACTTTTAGGGACACCTTCTTCTGTTTTTAACATCTCTGGAAGGGAGTAGCACAGGGGTGTCCAAACTTTTTCCACTGAGGGCCACACATTGAAAAATCAATGCTAGCAGGGGCCATTTTGATATTTTTTATTTTAAAAACCAATACAATATATGTATAAAAAATATACATTTAGGCTTGATCCCGGGGACCCCAAAGAGTTTTGGTCCAAAAAATATAAAAAAATGTGTCCATATTCAGTATTATTATTTGTGTTATTATTAGGGATGTCCGATAATGGCTTTTTGCCGATATTCCAATATTGTCCAACTCTTTAATTACCGATACCGATATCAACCGATATATGCAGTCGTGGAATTAACACATTATTATGCCTAATTTGGACAACCATGTATGGTGAAGATAAGGTACTTTTTAAAAAAAATAATAAAATAAGATAACTAAATTAAAAACATTTTCTTGAATAAAAAATAAAGTAAAACAATATAAAAACAGTTACATAGAAACTAGTAATTAATGAAAATGAGTAAAATTAACTGTTAAAGGTTAGTACTATTAGTGGACCAGCAGCACGCACAATCATGTGTGCTTACGGACTGTATCCCTTGCAGACTGTATTGATATATATTGATATATAATGTAGGAACCAGAATATTGATAACAGAAAGAAATGGGGGGAGGGAAGTTTTTTTGGGTTGGTGCACTAATTGTAAGTGTATCTTGTGTTTTTTATGTTGATTTAATAAAAATAAATAAAAATTTAAAAAACGATACAGATAATAAAAAAAACGATACCGATAATTTCCGATATTACATTTTAACGCATTTATCGGCTGATAATATCGGCAGGCCGATATTATCGGACATCCCTAGTTATTATTCAAGTTTTTACATTTCTAGATCAGGGGTGTCCAAACTTTTTCCACTGAGGGCCACACATTGAAAAATCAAAGCTAGCAGGGGCCATTTTGATATTTTTTATTTAAAAAAAACAATACAATATATGTATGAAAAATATACATTTAGGCTTGATCCCGGGGACGCCAAAGGGTTTTGGTCCAAAAAATATAAAAAATGTGTCCATATTCAGTATTATTATTTGTGTTATTATTAGGGATGTCCGATAATGGCTTTTTGCCGATATTCCGATATTGTCCAACTCTTTAATTACCGATACCGATATCAACCGATATATGCAGTTGTGGAATTAACACATTATTATGCCTAATTTGGACAAGCATGTATGGTGAAGATAAGGTACTTTATTAAAAAAATAATAAAATAAGATAACTAAATTAAAAACATTTTCTTGAATAAAAAAGAAAGTAAAACAATATAAAAACAGCTACATAGAAACTAGTAATTAATGAAAATGAGTAAAATTAACTGTTAAAGGTTAGTACTATTAGTGGAGCAGCAGCACGCACAATCATGTGTGCTTACGGACTGTATCCCTTGCAGACTGTACTGATATATATTGATATATAATGTAGGAACCAGAATATTGATAACAGAAAGAAATGGAGGGAGGGAGGTTTTTTGGGTTGGTGCACTAATTGTAAGTGTATCTTGTGTTTTTTATGTTGATTTAATAAAAAAAAAAAAAAAAAAAAACGATACAGATAATAAAAAAAAACAGATACCGATAATTTCCGATATTACATTTTAACGCATTTATCGGCCGATAATATCGGCAGGCCGATATTATCGGACATCCCTAGTTATTATTCAAGTTTTTAAATTTCTAGATCAGGGGTGTCCAAACTTTTTCCACTGAGGGCCACCAAATCAAAGCTAGCAGGGGCCATTTTGATATTTTTTATTTTAAAAACCAATACAATATATGTATAAAAAATATACATTTAGGCTTGATCCCGGGGACCCCAAAGGGTTTTGGTCCAAAAAATATAAAAAACGTGTCCATATTCAGTATTATTATTTGTGTTATTATTCAAGTTTTTACATTTCTAGATCAGGGGTGTCCAAACTTTTTCCACTGAGGGCCACACATTGAAAAATCAAAGCTAGCAGGGGCCATTTTGATATTTTTAATTTTTAAAAACCAATACAATATATGTATAAAAAATATACATTCAGGCTTGATCCCGGGGACCCCAAAGGGTTTTGGTCCAAAAAATATAAAAAATGTGTCCATATTCGGTATTATTATTTGTGTTATTATTGGGGATGTCCGATAATGGCTTTTTGCCGATATCCGATATTCCGATATTGTCCAACTCTTTAATTACCGATACCGATATCAACCGATACCGATATATGCAGTCGTGGAATTAACACATTATTATGCCTAATTTGGACAACCAGGTATGGTGAAGATAAGGTACTTTTCAAAAATAATAATAAAATAAGATAACTAAATTAAAAACATTTTCTTGAATAAAAAAGAAAGTTAAACAATATAAAAACAGTTACATAGAAACTAGTAATTAATGAAAATGAGTAAAATTAACTGTTAAAGGTTAGTACTATTAGTGGACCAGCGGCACGCACAATCATGTGTGCTTACGGACTGTATCCCTTGCAGACTGTATTGATATATATTGATATATAATGTAGGAACCAGAATATTAATAACAGAAAGAAATGGGGGGAGGGAGGTTTTTTGGGTTGGTGCACTAATTGTAAGTGTATCTTGTGTTTTTTATGTTGATTTAATAAAAAATTTTTTAAAAAACGATACAGATAATTAAAAAAAACCGATACCGATAATTTCCGATATTACATTTTAACGCATTTATCGGCCGATAATATCGATATTTATTATATATATGTTATTTTTTTGAAGAGCAATCCATTTTTTGGTTATAAGGGTATTATTTAACTCAATTTCTGGGTTTTCTAAATTATTAACCATTTTTGGGTTGTTTTTCAACAAATAACGCATTCTTGGGTAAAAGGCTTTTTTTTAATTAAAAAGTCACCTTGGAAATGGATTCATCTCATTAACATTATTTACGGCGGGGCACGGTTTGGGAGAGTGGCCGTGCTAGCAACCTGAGGGTTCCTGGTTCGATCCCCATTCCACCAGCCGAGTCACGTCCGTTGTGTCCTTGAGCAAGACACTCCACCCTTGCTCCTGATGGGTCGTGGTTACACTTAACCCACATAACTCAACTTTGGGTTGAATAATTCAACGATTCGATTCAATGTCGATTCTTGGGGTCACGATTCGATTCGATTTATTATCGGACATCCCTAGTTATTATTCAAGTTTTTAAATTTCTAGATCAGGGGTGTCCAAACTTTTTCCACTGAGGGCCACCAAATCAAAGCTAGCAGGGGCCATTTTGATATTTTTTATTTTAAAAACCAATACAATATATGTATAAAAAATATACATTTAGGCTTGATCCCGGGGACCCCAAAGGGTTTTGGTCCAAAAAATATAAAAAATGTGTCCATATTCTGTATTATTATTTGTGTTATTATTCAAGTTTTTAAATTTCTAGATCAGGGGTGTCCAAACTTTTTCCACTGAGGGCCACACATTGAAAAATTAAAGCTAGCAGGGGCCATTTTGATATTTTTTATTTTAAAAACCAATATGTATAAAAAATATACATTTAGGCTTGATCCCGGGGACCCTAAAGGGTTTTGGTCCAAAAAATATAAAAAATGTGTCCATATTCAGTATTATTATTTGTGATATTATTCAAGTTTTTAAATCTCTAGATCAGGGGTGTCCAAACTTTTTCCACTGAGGGCCACACATTGAAAAATCAAAGCTAGCAGGGGCCATTTTGATATTTTTTATTTTAAAAACCAATACAATATATGTATAAAAAATATACATTTAGGCTTGATCCCGGGGACCCCAAAGGGTTTTGGTCCAAAAAATATAAAAAATGTGTCCATATTCAGTATTATTATTTGTGTTATTATCAGGCCTGGCCCTAACCATGCTGGCGCCCTAGGCAAGATTTTAGGGGGCGCTCCCCCCCCCCCCCCCCCCCCACACATCGGCAGTGAAGTGTATATACTCACAAGAAACCGAATAGCTTTGTCTTTGACCTTTTTTTTTACTTAAAGAAAGCAAATTAACATATTATATGAGAATGTTATGTTATGATTATCTTTAACCGAATCACAGCAGTGCTCCAATTAAAAAACAGCATTCCCTCTCATGTGATATTGCTTAATTAACATTAATGATGTGCACTTTAACAACTAGGCTTACAACTATACCTAATATATAAAGGGGTGGAAAAGTGACTATTACCTGCAGGGCAAACATTAGCTAACCAGAAGGCAATAACAATGTAAACATAAAACACCTGCTTAAAAGATCTAATACAAATGTCCCTGAGGAACGTAAGGTGGGAGTACTGTAATTACCTAACGTTACATTATTATTTTCCATAACAATTTAGCCCCCTCCACAATATTAACCCGACGTTAAAACAGAACTAGCTATTTATTGATTAGCAATTGCCGAATCATGTGACATTAGCTTAATGCTAAAAAGCCAGGTTACTATCACATTCTGTAACAGACAAATAATTTCATGTAGGCTAACGTTACCAACCTGCTACCTCTGTCTTTTTCTCGTTTCTCCTCCTCTTCTTTTCTCTTTTTTCTTCCCTGGGCACCTGACAGTTTTGGCTGTTTTGACATCTTGTGTTCATTTTTTGATGTGGTAAGAGTCATGATACGGGAAGGGAAGGGGCGCACCGTGCGGGGGGACGGGGGGGGCGTAATGTTGTAACAAATAATATTTCTATTAAATAGGCTTTACTTTGCATTTTAATTAACGTGGGATTATTTTTTGTATTTAGAAATAATAGTACCAACTTTTTTTCTTTCTTTTTTTTTTTTTTCTCCAACATTTGTGGCACTGGCGTGGCGCCCCCTGATGGACGGCGCCCTTAGCATTTGCCTATACGGCCTATGCCACGAGCCGGCCCTGGGTCTATCTGTCAATATACATGTTTTTAAAGATTTAAATTGTATGCTCTTTTTGTCAAAGAAAACCCTTTTTTTAATGAAAAAAAAACACAAAAGTTGCAATACTTTCACCCAATAAAATTTTTAAGTGGGATATTTGAGAGTATATAATAATTGGAGCCTTAAAAAGGTCAATAACTCATAACACCATTGATTTTAATTCATTATTATTTTTTGAGCAATGACACTTAAAAACTAATCACACCAAAAGGGTCCTACTCATTAAAGTGTTAACAAATAAATTATAATTTTTATTTTTTTACTGTTTACTTTGAACACAATAATCTCGAGATCAACTTCAGATCTATTTATCTGTCAATTATAAGTTTTATTGTTGTTTATGTTTTTTGTTTGTTCGTTTTAGGCCCTTCTTTAAAACAAAAAACAGCTCGTTTTTTTACGTGGCAAACACAAAATATGCAACATTTTCCCCAAAAAATATCTCAAAATATTTAATGTGACGTAATTGGAGCCTTGAATAGGTCAATAATTCATAATGACATTGATTTTGATTAGAGATGTCCGATAATATCGGCCTGCTGATATTATCGGCCGATATATGCGTTAAAATGTAATATCGGAAATTATCGGTATCGGTTTTTTTATTATCGGTATCAGGTTTTTTTTTTTGTTTTTTTTTTTTTTTTTTTAAATTAAATCAACATAAAAAACACAAGATACACTTACAATTAGTGCACCAACCCAAAAAACCTCCCTCCCCCATTTACACTCATTCACACAAAAGGGTTGTTTCTTTCTGTTATTAATATTCTGGTTCCTGCATTATATATCAATATATATCAATACAGTCTGCAAGGGATACAGTCCGTAAGCACACATGATTGTGCGTGCTGCTGCTCCACTAATAGTACTAACCTTTAACAGTTAATTTTACTCATTTTCATTAATTACTAGTTTCTATGTAACTGTTTTTATATTGTTGTACTTTCTTTTTTATTCAAGAAAATGTTTTTAATTTATTTATCTTATTTTACAAATTTTTTTAAAAAGTACCTTATCTTCACCATACCTGGTTGTCCAAATTAGGCATAATAATGTGTTAATTCCACGACTGTATATATCGGTTGATATCGGTATCGGTTGATATCGGTATCGGTAATTAAAGAGTTGGACAATATCGGAATATCGGATATCGGCAAAAAGCCATTATCGGACATCCCTAATTTTGATTCATTATTATTTTTTAAAGAAAGAAACAGCCTGCATGGCAGCTTTGTGTGATTAGAGTAAACATTGCTACATTTTCTTGTTACATTTCACCTGTTTGCTCTTTAAATACCACTTTTAATGTTTTGTATTTTTAAAATGTGCCGTGGGGCCGTTAAAAAATGACCTGCAGGCCGTAAATGGCCCCCGGGCAGCACTTTGGACACCCCTGGAGTAGCAGAACTAATGCACTAGGGGTGTGGGAAAAAATCACATCGAATTCGAATCGTGATTCAGAATTGATTCTCATTTTTTTTTTAAATCAATTTTTATTTTTTTTATTATTACTATTAGTATTTTTTTATTTTTTTTTTATTTTAATTTTTTTTAAAATTAATCAATCCAACAACACAACACACAACAATACCATAACAATGCAATCCAATTCCAAAAGCAAACCCGAGCCAGCAACACCCAGAAGTGCAATAAACAGAGCAATTGAGAGGAGACACAAACACGATACAGCCAAAAGTAGTGAAACAAAAATGAATATTATCAACAACAGTATCAATATTAGTTACAATTTCAACATAGCAGTAATGTATGTCAATAATGTAATAATGTCAATCCCTCATTGACATTATCATTAGACATTAATATAAAAAAAGAACAATAGTGTCAGAGTGGCTTACACTTGCATCTCATAAGCTTGACAACACACTGTGTCCAATATTTTCACAAAGATAAAATAAGTCATATTTTTGGTTCATTTAATAGTTAAAACAAATTTAAATTATTGCAATCAGTTGATAAAACATTGTCCTTTACAATTATAAAAGCTTTTTACAAAAATCTACTACTCTGCTTGCATGTCAGCAGACTGGGGTAGATCCTGCTGGAATCTATGTATTCCATGAATAGACAATCCTTTGGAATGGGGAAAAAAATAGTTTTTGAATCGAGAATCGTGTTGAATTGAAAAAAAAAAATCGATTTTGAATCGAATCGTGACCCCAAGAATCGATATTGAATCGAATCGTGGGACACCCAAAGATTCACAGCCCTATAATGCACACTAAAAAATGTTGGGTTAAAAAAAAAAAAACAATTTCAGAAAAGAACAAACCCCTTATTGGAGTTATTTTACCTCAACATTTTTTCAACCCAACTTTTGCGTTGAATTATTTAACAATTATTATTTAATTATTTATACCTGCTCAGTGGTCTAGTGGTTAGAGCAGGCCTGGGCAATTATTTTGACTCGGGGGCCACATTTAGAAAAAAAAAAGTGTCTGGGGGGCCGGTATATCTATTTTTAGGAACACTACCGTAATACAAAACCTCACAATGATGTCTGATTTAATGCTAAAAATATTATGACAGACCGCCTTAAAAAACGTAATGGAATTTTAAATTTTTCTATGAACGATAAAACACTGAATATTGACAAAACATGAATGGCACACTCGCTTTCGATCGACATATTTTACAATCAAGTGAAACGCAAGAAAAATGCCAGAAACAGTGAAATATGAACGCGAAGGGTACAAAATAAACATACCTACAATCTGATATATCTGATTCATCACTAAGCTTTAGAACTTTGTTGTGAAAATCTCCTCCCGCGTCTGTGGAAACGCTTCCCGCCCACACTGCTTGGTGCCTCGTCTGTGCTGCTGTGACGTAGATTACCATAGTAACTAACTAGATGACCATAGTAACTAATTAGATGACCATAGTAACTGGTATATTATCCAAAAGTGCAGATTCCAAGCATTGAAATACTTAGTATAGTTGAAGACTTACGCTCATTAGAAAACATCACTGCACATCATAATGGCAGCTACACTTTACATCTTAAAGATCTAAAAAAAATTATTTGGGAATGTCCGGCGGGCCAGATTGAAAAGCTTAACGGGCCGCATGTGGCCCCCGGGCGTTAATTTGCCCAGGTCTGGGTTACAGTGTCCTGTTCAAACCCCGGCCGAGTCATGCCAAAGACTATAAAAATGGAACCCCTGCTTGGCACTCAGCATCAAGGGTTGGAATTGGGGGTTAAATCACCAAAAATGATTCCCGGGCGCGGCCACCGCTGCTGCCCACTGCTCCCCTCACCTCCCAGGGGGTGAACAAGGAGATGGGTCAAATGCAGAGGATAATTTCACCACACCTAGTGTGTGTGTGACAATCATTGGTACTTTAACTTTAACCCAAAAAGTTGAGTTATGATGAATTAATGTTGGGTTATTCCCAACCAAACTGAATTATTTAACCCAAAATTGAGTAAATAATGTTAATGAGATGAATCCACGCCTTCTGCCCATGTGCAGCTGGGATAGGTTCCGGCGCCCCCCGCGATGCCAAAAGGGACAAGCGGTAGAAAATGGATGAAAGGAAGCAGTAGAACTAATGCACACTAAAAAATGTTGGGTTTTAACCCAATTTTAACCCAACTACCGGTCCAGAAAAGGACAAACCCCATATTTGAGTTATTTTAAGTCAACATTTTGGGTTAATTTTTTCAACCCACCTTTAGCATTGAATTTTAAGACCAAAAAAGTTGAGTTATGATAAGTTAATGTTGGGTTATTCCCAACCAAACTATCGGGTTGAATTATTCAACCCAAAAGTTGAGTTATGCTAACTCAATGTCGGGTGATTGTAAATAACGGTAATGAGATTAATCCATAATAAAACTCCCCTCAAGAAAAAAGTGACTTTTTAATAAAATTTAAAAAAGCTTTTTACCCCAAAATGTGTTACTTGTTGAAAAACAACCCAAAAATGGTTCAGCATTTTGAAAACCCAGAAATGGACTTAAACTAATACCCTTGTAACCCCAAAAATTGATTGCTGGAACCCCTTATTGGAGTTGTTTTAACTCAACATTTTGGGTTGATTTTTTTCAACCCAACTTTTGCGTTGAATTATTTAATAATTATTATTTATACCTGCTCAGTGGCCTAGTGGTTAGAGTGTCCGCCCTGAGATGGGTAGGTTGTAATTTCAAACCCCGGCCGAGTCATACCAAAGACTATAAAAATGGGAGCCATTACCTCCCTGCTTGGCACTCAGCATCAAGGGTTGGAATTGGGGGTTAAATCACCAAAAATGATTCCCGGGCGCGGCCACCGCTGCTGCTCACTGCTCCCCTCATCTCCCAAGGGGTGAACAAGGGGATGGGTCAAATGCAGAGGATAATTTAACCAAACCTAGTTTGTGTGTGACAATCATTGCTACTTTAACTTTTAACTTTAACCCAAAAAAGTTGAGTTATGATGACTTAATGTTGGGTTATTCCCAACCAAACTATATCGGGTTGAATTATTCAACCCAAAGTTGAGTTATGTGGGTTAAGTGTAACCACGACCCATCAGGAGCAAGGGTGGAGTGTCTTGCTCAAGGACACAACGGACGTGACTCGGCTGGTGGAAGCTGGGGATCGAACCAGGAACCCTCAGGTTGCTAGCACGGCCACTCTCTCAAACCGTGCCCCGCCGTAAATAATGTTAATGAGATGAATCCATTTCCAAGGTGACTTTTTAATTTAAAAAAAGCCTTTTACCCAAAAATGCGTTATTTGTTGAAAAACAACCCAAAAATGGTTAATAATTTAGAAAACCCAGAAATTGAGTTAAATAATACCCTTATAACCAAAAAATGGATTGCTCTTCAAAAAAATAACTCCAACATTTTAACCCAACACTAGCAACTCATGAATTGGGTTATAAAAATAACCCTAATAAACTCTAATATTCCTATTACAGTAGTGCAGAGGTGTCAAAGTGGTTTACACTGAGGGCCACATGGCAGTTATGTTTGGCCCCAGAGGGCCGCTTCTAACAGTGAGTACTATTATTACACCATTTTTTAGTAGATTTTTCAAAAACTAAAATGTAAAAAAAATATGGTAAGTAGGGATGTCCGAATATATCGGCCTGCCGATATTATCGGCCGATAAATGCGTTAAAATGTAATATCGGAAATTATCGGTATCGTTTTTTTTATTATCTGTATCGTTTTTTTAAAAATTAAATCAACATAAGAAACACAAGATACACTTACAATTAGTGCACCAACCCAAAAAACCTCCCTCCCCCCATTTCTTTCTGTTATCAATATTCTGGTTCCTACATTATATATCAATATATATCAATACAGTCTGCAAGGGATACAGTCCGTAAGCACACATGATTGTGCGTGCTGCTGCTCCACTAATAGTACTAACCTTTAACAGTTAATGTTACTCATTTTCATTAATTACTAGTTTCTATGTAACTGTTTTTATATTGTTGTACTTTCTTTTTTATTCAAGAAAATGTTTTTAATTTAGTTATGTTATTTATTTATTTTTTTTTAAAAAGTACCTTATCTTCACCATACATGGTTGTCCAAATTAGGCATAATAATGTGTTAATTCCACGACTGCATATATCGGTTGATATCGGTATCGGTTATTAAAGAGTTGGACAATATCGGAATATCGGATATCGGCAAAAAGCCATTATCGGACATCCCTAATGGTACGTTGCAATAATTTCACCTCAAAATGTAGTGTATATTACTGTATATGGAAAAACAGTACTGCTGTTTTTATGGTTAAAAAAAGGTAGCTCAGTTGCCAGAATTTTACTGTAAAATTTACATTTTTTTTTTTTACTGTATATAAAAAACCCTGCAATTTTACAGTAAAATTTTGGCACCTGAGCTGCAACTTTTTATTTTTTAATTTTTCCCCTGCAAATCAACGAGTGTATATTTTTCGGTGTATTACTGTAAATCCCAAAACGGCACCACAGTTTATTACAGTAAAAGAAAGTACAGTTTTTTTTTCCATTTAAAGAAAAATGCTGTAAAAACCACAGTAAATTTCACAATTTGACCATGAAATCTATTGCTACTTTCACATTGCACAATTTGATGGATAACTTGCTTTGAAATCATTATTATTAGTATTTATTTCTGTTCAAAAAATGGTTTGAATGTTTGATCATATATTTTTGCGTAATTAGACAATATTTAAGTTAATATAATTTGGAGTACAATATATATTTTTTCTACCAAAATAGACAGAATACATTTAGTAATAAAAGTTACAGTACTTTATTGATACATATTATTTACCGGCTTTCCAGGGCCAAATAAAATGAAGTGGCGGGCCACATCTGGCCCCCGGGCCTTTAGTTTGACACCTGTCCAGTAGTACCTTAATTTAAGATGAGACTACCCCAATTTAAAGGGGTCATATTATGATTTAAAAACACTGCCTTGTGGTCTACATATCATGTAATTAGGGATGGGAATTGATTTGATTTGGTTCTCTTATCGATTCTTACTTGGAAACAAAAAGCTAACAGGAAGGTGGATTAGCATCAATTGTATTTAGTTCAGTGCTAACATGACCTTAAAAAGCCACCAGGGAGGTCTTAAAATGCACATAGCATAGAAAAAGTATTTTTAAAATAGCTACAAAAAAAAATTCTGTGGAATTTAACGAAATAAATGTGGAAATTACACAAGAAGGCAAATATATAGCAAATATATTGTGCAAAGGTTTGTTTATATTCACCAGGTGAAACTAATATTATGACATAGACCAGGAGTCACCAACCTTTTTGAAAGCAAGAGCTACTTCTTGGGTAGTGATTAATGCGAAGGGCTACCAGTTTGATACACACTTCAATAAATTGCCAGAAATAGCCAATTTGCTCAATTTACCTTTAACTCTATGTTATTATTAATAATTAATGATATTTACACTTAATTGAACGGTTTAAAAGAGGAGAAAACACGAAAAAAATGACAATTAAATTTTGAAACATAGTTTATCTTCAATTTCGACTCTTTAAAATTCAAAATTCAACCGAAAAAAAGAAGAGAAAAACTAGCTAATTTGAATCTTTTTGAAAAAATTAAAAAAAGAATTTATGGAACATCATTAGTAATTTTTCCTGATTAAGATTAATTTTAGAATTTTGATGACATGTTTTAAATAGGTTAAAATCCAATATGCACTTTGTTAAAATATATAACAAATTGGACTAAGCTATATTTCTAACAAAGACAAATCATCATTTCTTCTACATTTTCCAGAACAAAAATTTTAAAAGAAATTCAAAAGACTTTGAAATAAGATTTAATTTTGATTCTACAGATTTTCTAGATTTGCCAGAATAATTTTTTTGAATTTTAATCATAATAAGTTTGAAGAACAATTTCACAAATATTCTTCGTCGAAAAAACAGAAGCTAAAATGAAGAATTAAATAAAAATTTATTTGTTATTCTTTACAATAAAAAAAATAAATTTACTTGAACTTTGATTTGAATTGTCAGGAAAGAAGAGGAAGGAATTCAAAAGGTAAAAAGGTATATGTGTTTAAAAATCCTAAAATAATTTTTAAGGTTGTATTTTTTCTCTAAAATTGTCTTTCTGAAAGTTATGAGAAGCAAAGTAAAAAAAATAATGAATTTATTTCAACAAGTGAAGACCAAGTCTTTAAAATATTTTCTTGGATTTTCAAATTCTATTTGAGTTTTGTCTCTCTTAGAATTAAAAATGTCGGGCAAAGCGAGACCAGCTTGCTGGTAAATAAATAAAATTTAAAAAATAGATGCAGCTCACTGGTAAGTGCTGCTATTTGAGCTATTTTTAGAACAGGCCAGCGGGCTACTCATCTGGTCCTTACGGGCGACCTGGTGCCCGCGGGCACTGCGTTGGTGACCCCTGTGCTAGATCTTGCAGCATGATTATTAGCTAAAACAACCTGATTTAATGCAAATTCAGTAGAATTTCAACCCTGCACTGTGCATTCCTCAGTCACATGTGCATTCCTCAGTCACATGTGCAGTGCATTCTTCCATCACATGCACAGATAATTCCCAGCATGCTACACACTACAGGCCACACTAGTATTTGAGCCCAAGGACTTCATCCAGTCAGGTAAGTGTTGATGATATTACTGGGGTAAATATATGTGATCTATGGTATTTAAGTGGAATAGAGGTGTAATTGTTACTGTATGACTGTAGACTACTCCAGTAGACTTCCACTCAAGCTAGCTAGCTGTTCCTGAACTTGTTAAATGATTTTGGGGCCAATATATCTAGCTAACTAGGTTTATGTACCGCCACAGTCTCGTAATGAACCGAAAATATTTCTCCGTTAGTTGTGATGCTAATTTTGTCTATTTTAAATCCCATTCATTTATGCTAACAACGTTAGCGATCCGAATGGACCTTTTCTGTGTTGTGTAAAGTTCAACTAGCAAATACTAAATCAAAAGGTGTAGTTTCCTCTGCCTTCTGTTCTGCTAGCCATTCTGTTGTCATACAAGAATGTAGCTTATAGTTTGATTTAGCATGCTGATTGACTGTTCATTCATTCATCCAGCCTATTTCTATTCATTTGTCCATCAGTAAAACATTTTTAAAGACTACTCCAATTGTTTAGCTGACTATTTATATCTGTGTGTGGCATTGCATTAGTGTTTCAAAAGAATAAATAAATACAAAGAGAATTTAAGCTGCAAGCAGCGTTGGTCGGGTCCGCATTTTGGCTGGTGCTAGTCCTAGGTGTCCCAATACTTTTGTCCAGTGGTAGTCCTGAGTGAGACCTACATAGAGGTTTTGTTGCATGTCTCTACGATATTCGTACTGGGAGTTAGAGGAAGTTGTATCTGTGTTTTTTTCCTAGGTGCTGCGGCACAGTGGTTCTTTTCTTTGAAGGCTCGTAAAATCAAAACCGTAGCACTTATTAAAACGCTTTCGCCAACTTTTAATCAGAAGGGTTTAATCTCTCTCCTGTAGCAGTTTGAAGCCAAAACGACAAACGCGGTCAGAGGAGATAATGTTTGATGTTTGGTGACCGCTTTTTAAAAAAAAATTGTTTTGAAGTGGGGATATCAAACTTCCTGTTGATTTTTGATGAAGGATGTCAATCTATGAAATGTAGGTCTAAGTAAGACCTACGTAGAGGTTTTTGTTTCATGTCTCTAAAACGTTCCTAACGGAAGTTACAAGCAGTTTTGTCTGTGTTTTCCTCTGAGAAGCAGTTTTGTCTCTGTTTTATTCAAAAATTGCGCTAGAGCGCAATTTTGAGTTTCGGGGTTCGGTTTTTTTTAGATCGCAATTTCCACCAGTCCCGATGTGTGTAAAAAGTTTGGTGAGTTTTGAAGTATTTTAAGGGGGTCAAATTACAGCTCAAAGAGGCAAAAATGAGTGTTTTTAGTCATTTTTTGTGTTGAAGGGGAAATTGCCAACTTCCTGTTGGTTTTTGCCCGAGAATGTGAAATTATGAATTGTAGGTCTAAGTGAGACCTACATAGAGGTTTTTGTTTCATGTCTCTACGACCTTCCTAGTGGGAGTTACAGGCAGTTAGTTTTTTTCCTAGGGGGCGCTAGAGCGCAATTTTGATTTTTGGGGTTTGTTTTTTTACTAAAGTGTGCTGTCCCAGTTTTTGTATGTCTGTAAAAAATTTGGTGAGTTTTGAAGCATGTTAAGGGGGGCAAAGTAGTGCGCAAAGCTGCGGAATAATAATCAACCTTACAATTTCAATAGGTTCCTTTGTACAGGGTACATGTGAACCCTAATAATGCCACGTATGATGTGTGGAGACATTTCACCCCAACCAATGTAGGCGGAAAGGCGGTGTACATTTGCAAATACTGTGCAAAGAGCTACGTCAAAAATGCCACAAAGATGCAGCAGCATATAGACAAGTGCCCAATAATATATCATTATTGTAATTCCCCATTCATTCCCATGGACGGTGTCCAACTTTGAATAATCAAAAAATGGTCAGTATTTCCAAACTTCCCGAGCTTAACTTCCCGAGGTAAATTTCCGGAAAGTTTCCGGTAAATTTCCGGAAACTTTCCGGAAATATACCGGAAACTTTCCACCCCTTTGCAACCCTATGTTTGTTACATTTTTGTTGCGTTTTGCTTGATTGTAAAAGATACACAACTATGGAGGAGCTGGTCTGAGAAGTAAAATATGTTCATACGTTGTTAATATTCAGTGTTTTATTGTGCACAGTTAATATTGTAAATCCCACTTTCTTTATTTTCATGTACTTTTTGGGTCTCCTATTCAGTGAAAAACTTTTTACTGAGGTGGTCTGTCGTAACTTTTTTAGAATTCTATCGGACATTGTGACTTTTGGTATTAGTGTTCCTGAAAAAAAGGGACCCAAACTTAGACTTAGACTTAGACTTAGACAAACTTTAATGATCCACAAGGGAAATTGTTCAACACAGTAGCTCGGTTACAATGATGGAAAGTGGAAGGATGGAAAGGACAATGCAGGTATAAATAGACAAAAAAAATCTAACATATATACGAATATATACATAATATGTGTACAGAATGATTTATATACAGATATATTATATTATGTCTATAACATATATAAACCAAACAAACAGGTTTTTACAGATAAAGGTGTATATATCATTTATACACACATACACTTTGGCCATCCAGACACGTTTTTTTTTCTCTCAATGTGGCCCCGAGTCAAAATATTTTCCCAGCTCTGTGTTAACAGAATAACAAGCGATTCCAAGGAACTGATACACTCGGAACAGGTTCTGATCGAGAACCGGTTTGCGATTCCCATCCCTATTGCCAACCTTGAGACCTCTGAATTCGGGAGATTGTATTTCTTATATATATATATATATATATATATATATATATATATATATATATATATATATATATATATATATATATATATATATATATATATATATATATAATATATATATATATATATATATATATAATATATATATATATATATATATATATATATATATTATATATATATATATATATATATATATATATATATATATATATATATATATATATATATATATATATATATATATATATATAGTACAGTAAACAGTAATGAAAACACAGTTGTTCTACTAACTGTACTGTACTTGCTGCTTACTTAAAAAAAAACACTTACCTTTCACTATTTGAGTAGCCTTTGTTCTGCCATTTGAGTACTGGCGAGCGATCTCTGAATCCGGGAACATATCCTTCACGGATTTGTTGAAAACATCTGCAAATGAGAACAGGAAGTTGCCTGCAAGGTGGCCCATAATACTGCGTTGTGCTTCTCTGACCGTTCATGAGTGACTATATCCATTCAGCCACCGTGTTATGGGTTATAGATAAACCTATGGATAACGGAGACATATATAATAGTCTCCTTTTCAGGTGAGAGGACGCTAAAGGCAGTGCCTTTAAGGCACGCCCCCAATAATGTTGTCCGGCTGGAAATCGGGAGATTTTCGGGAGAATGGTTGTCCCGGGAAAATTTGGGAGGGTTGGCAAGTATGCTACGTGTATTGGTTGTTATTTGGTCAAAATGATTCATAGAGTATCAGTGTTTCCCATAAACTGCCAAGATACCTGTGGCGGTGGGGGCGTGGCTATGGGCGTGGTCAACATGACATCATCGAGTAATTTGCATAATTTACTACAATAAGATTTCAAAGGCTCAAAAAATGTATACTTACTAATGAATAATAACAGTTTTGTTTTAAACGTCCATCCATTCATCCATTATACAATATAATTACAACACTTTATGTACATATTTATATACAGATTTGAACAATAAGTTATTCACTGAAATATATTTATTAATTGTGGTTCTTACAAAAAATATATCTTATAAAATATAAAAGCTAAAATGTCGCTTAAAGCTCTGCCCCTTTAATTAGTGCACACTAAATAATTTAACTATAGCCTACTACTACAACCATATTATTTACCAGCAACATAAAGTGAAACAGAGGCAGAGGTGTCCTGCCACAGTCAGTAACAAATAAACAGAAAACAGTAGTGGTGGTAGATAGACACAGAGCTTCATCAAACATCTGATCCACTGAACAAAGAGCTCCAAAAATCTTGAACTTTAGACTGCCATCAGTTTTACTCCCTACACTTAACCATGTGTTTCCTACTGCCTGCAGACTTTGCACCCTTTGTTATATACACATGTTGTGTTTCTAATATAAATACATTTAATAAAGTCAAATACAAATAAGGCAACAAGAGAAGTATCCTACACTTCTCTTTTGTAAAGTAAATCCGAACAGCCGATATGGGCATCTACATCAACTATATGATTTGCCTGAGAAGCTGGACAGGACAAAAAATAAAATAAAAAAAAATAAATGTTTTTTTTTGGAATTTTTTTATTTTTTTAAATTTGTGGCGGACGTAATTCTTTCGTGGCGGGCCGCCACAAATAAATGAATGTGTGGGAAACACTGAGTATGTTTTTTAGACCGTCTTCAAGCCGCTTTCCTGTCTCTTCAGGATGCGCCGTTTTGTGGGAGGTTCTATTTTTATTTAAGGACAAAATTGCAATAATAAACATATGTTTAATTATATCCGAAGATTTTTTGTTAAAATAAAGCCAATAATGCAATTTTTTGTGGTCCCCTTTATTTAGAAAAGTATCGAAATAACCCCAATGTGCAGAATATGTCATTTTAACTGTGACTCATATGGTCAAAGTGAAGTGAAGTGAATTATATTTATATTAGAGATGTCCGATATTATCGGCCGATAAATGCGTTAAAATGTAATATCGGAAATTATCGGTATCGTTTTTTTTTATTATCAGTATCAGTATCATTTTTTTATTTTTTTTATTTTATTTTTTTATTTTTATTAAATCCACATAAAAAACACAAGATACACTTACAATTAGTGCACCAACCCAAAAATCCTCCCTCCCCCATTTACACTCATTCACACAAAAGGGTTGTTTCTTTCTGTTATTAATATTCTGGTTCCTACATTATACATCAATATATATCAATACAGTCTGCAAGGGATACAGTCCGTAAGCACACATGATTGTGCGTGCTGCTGGTCCACTAATAGTACTAACCTTTAACAGTTAATTTGACAAATTTTCATTAATTACTAGTTTCTATGTAACTGTTTTTATATTGTTTTACTTTCTTTTTTATTCAAGAAAATGTTTTTAATTTATTCATCTTATTTTATTTGATTATTTTTTTAAAAAAGTACCTTATCTTCACCATACCTGGTTGTCCAAATTAGGCATAATAATGTGTTAATTCCACGACTGTATATATCGGTTGATATCGGTATCGGTTGATATCGGTATCAGTAATTAAAGAGTTGGACAATATCGGCATATCGGATATCGGCAAAAAGCCATTATCGGACATCCCTAATTATATTTATATAGCGCTTTTCTCTAGTGACTCAAAGTGCTTTTACATAGTGAAACCCAATATCTAAGTTACATTTAAACCAGTGTGGGTGGCACTGGGAGCAGGTGGGTAAAGTGTCTTGCCCAAGGACACAACGGCAGTGACTAGGATGGCGGAAGCGGGAATCGAACCTGGAACCCTCAAGTTGCTGGCACGGCCACTCTACCAACCAAGCTATGCCGCCCCCAAAAGTCCCAAGGAGGAGTTAGTTAAAGTATGTCAAATAATACAAGTATGCGAGAATAAATGAAGGACTTAGTTCATGTGTAAAAAAAACCCCAAAAAAACAACCATAAAGATGGAAATGTGATGTAGAAAATTCCACAAATGGTTGTCGTTTATTGCGGCAGTTTCTTTCCACGCTAGACTTAGTTGAGACTTGACAAGACCTGATGTCAGATTATCGCAATAAGAAAAAGGTGTGTCAGGTGCATTGTCAAAACTCTGGGCAGGTGTGTACTGTGTGAGAAGATAACAGGAGAGAAGACATTGGTGTACATCATTGGCGTTGTTAGGCCTATTTTAGGGGGGCTCAAGCCCCCTAAAATGTTCTCAAGCCCCCCTAAATAATTTTGTGTTAAAAAAAAAAAAACTTTTTTTTTTTTTTTTTTACAAATACATGCTGACATATTCATTATAAAGTGGCCTGAATATGAGTTTAAATAAATAATCATATAACCTGTCATTATTCACTCAGTTTCCCCTCACTTCATAGCGTAAGGTAGAGAGCCCCCCCATTCCACTTGTTCACATAGAAAATGCCCACATCACTCAAAATCCAGTCCGCATTTTCTCTGCGACCTTGCTTGCGGTCCTGCAGGTGTACTAAGCACATTAGCACACAGCACTGCGGAACAAGAACCTTGTGTCTACAATTGTAAATCATTTAGTTTTTAAGTTTTGTGTTTCTTGTAGAATCTATATAAAGTAATATGCATTAGCCTATTGTTAAAATAATGAAAAAAAACATCATTAAATATTTGTTTTATTGTATTGTTACATTAATAGCTGTTGTATTACTATAGGATGGCTTGTTAAACATTTCATAGGATTTTCAGAGGGTGGAAAAACCAAGACAATTAATATAAAATGTAAAATGAATAAATACATTAAAAAAAGTTACATTTTATTGTTTGCATTATTTGTTTGAGCATTGCACTTTGAAGATGGTCCCTCAGCTCTTTGACAGCTTTGGCTCTTTTTCAGATCAGCAGACGGACTCTAAGTCTTTCTTATTTACAGTATATATAAACGTTTCTCATTTCTATTCAGACTTCCATATATATTTAATTTCCTTAACGGCTTGCCATATATATATATATATATATATATATATATATATATATATATATATATATATATATATATATATATATATATATATATATATATATATATATATATATATATATATATATATATATATATATATATATATATATATATAAATAAATATATTATATATACGCCAAATTATCCCAATCCAGATATTACTTTAATTCAAGTAATTAAATAATATTTCCAGGGCTTGAATTTACAACCATTTTAGTCACATATGTGCCCAAAATGTAATCTGTGCAACTTCAAAATATTTGGGAACAAACAATTATTGTATTGTGAGCTAAAGTGGTGGCATTAGCCTCGA
>NC_084750.1:14307785-14310285 GCF_033978785.1 Entelurus aequoreus | reverse complement strand
ATAATACAATAATAATAAATAAATAATAAATAAATAAAAATAACTAAAATAAATAAAATAAATAAAATAAATAATAAAAGTTAAATAAAGCTTAGTGTTGTTGTTGTTGCTTAGTGTTGTTGTTGCTATATCTTGTTCAGCAATTAGCAATCCTGCTTCATGTTGCTTAGTGTTGTTGTTGTTGTTATAAAAGTTAAATAATAAATAAATAATAAATAAATAATAAATAAATAAATAATCAAATAAATAAATAAATAAATAAATAAATAATAATAATAAATAATAAATAAATAAAATAAATAATAAAAGTTAAATAAAGCTTAGTGTTGTTGTTGTTGTTGCTATATCTTGTTCAGCAATTAGCAATCCTGCTACATGTTGCTTAGTGTTGTTGTTGTTATAAAAGTTAAATAATAAATAAATAATACATAAATAATAAATAATAATAATAAAATAATAATAAATAAATAATAAATAAATAAAATAAATAAAATAAATAAAATAAATAAAATAAATAATACAAGTTAAATAAAGCTTAGTGTTGTTGTTGTTGTTGTTGCTTAGTGCTGTTGTTGCTATATCTTGTTCAGCAATGAGCAATCCTGCTACATGTTGCTTAGTGTTGTTGAAGGGAAAGGCGAACATTGAAATGCATAAGTCAAAGCATCACATTTTTATTTTTTACCTTTTTTAAAAAACATTTTAATCTCTTTATTAATCTTTATTAATATTTTTTTTTTATAAATTGTTTTTTTTAAACTTTTTTTTTTAATACTTTGTAGCACTTTGAGATTTTAACAAATGTAAAGTGTGTTACAAATGTAATTCATTATTATTATTATTATTATCAATACACTGTCGTATACTTCAAGTGACATCAAAAAATATGTAAATATTAGACATTATTATGGATGTCCATGTTACTACATCACGTACATGTAAATACTTACTGCATGTATATAAAACGATGATGGAGTTTTTTTTTTAGAGCGCTTTATATACATCCATTTTTGTCCACAAAGTTATACACACAATACCCCATAATGACAATGCGAAAAGGGTTTAAAAAAATAAATACAAATTTAATACAAATAAAAAACTAAAACAAATCCCAATCTCATCATTGTGGGGCGGTATAGCTTGGTTGGTAGAGTGGCCGTGGGTTCCAGGTTCGATCCCCGCTTCCGCCATCCTAGTCACTGCCATTGTGTCCTTGGGCAGGACACTTTACCCACCTGCTCCCAGTGCCACCCCCAGTGCTTGAAATGTAACTTACATATTGGGTTTCACTATGTAAAAGTGCTTTGAGTCACTAGAGAAAAGCGCTATATAAATATAATTCACTTCACTACACCTCCATGTACGCAAGTGTTCACAGCTTTTGCTCAATACTTTGTTGATGCACCTTTGGCAGAAATTACAAGTCTTTTTGAATATGATGCTACAAGCTTGGCACACCTGTCTGTCCTCTTTGCAGCACCTCTCAAGCTGTTCAGCAATTAGCAATCCTGCTAGATGTTGCTTAGTATTGTTGTTGTTGTTGTTATAAAAGTTAAATAATAAATAAATAATAAATAAATAATAAATAATAAATAATAAATAATAAATAATAAATAATAAATAAATAAATAAATAAATAAATAAATAAATAAATAAATAATAATAATAAAATAATAATAATAAATAAATAATAAATTCAGGTTGGATGGGTAGTGTTGGTTTCCATCCAGGGTGCAACATTTAAAACATTTATGGGGGATTGTGTGTAAAATTTTGAGGATATAATGGATTTTTTTCTCCAATTTTGGCAAAGACTGCAACATACAAAAATGTGGAAAAGGTGAATTATTCCTCTTCTTCTTCTTGAGAAAGTGTGGAGTATAACGCTGCACCGTTTCAGAGGTCGGATGTTTTCCGCCATGATAAAAAGTCAGTAACCTGACTGTTTATGTCTCCGTACAGGTGTGTGTGTGTGTGTGTGTGTGTGTGTGTGTGTGTGTGTGTGTGTGTGTGTGTGGCAGCTGCTCATCAGCCCGGCCGAGAGAGAATTACACGCCTCCCGTGGGGGACACCAGAGGCCAACAAGGGGCAGGTGACTCACAGTCCTCCCAGATCTCCTTACACACACACACACACACACACACACACACACACACACACACACACACACACACACACACACGCACACACACTTTCTTGTATTTTTTACCTTCTTGAGACCGCCGAAAAATGCCGACCTCTTTAGGACCACCCTTTTTAGATATATAAAGATTTGTATTTACAACATTAATAATATATACATACTATGCAAATATCAAAAAGGTACGCTTTTAGTTGTTTTTGTTTTTATTTTTTGTTTGTAATTGGTTTTTAATCTTCATTATTTACTTCAAGTTATTACAGTATGTCTCTATATACATATATATATATATATATATTTTTTAAATTAATTTTGGCCAAAGAGGGCGCCTTTTTATTTCTTACACACACTTGTTATTAC
>NC_084750.1:14220285-14300285 GCF_033978785.1 Entelurus aequoreus | reverse complement strand
TTTTTCATAGTCAACCAAGCATGTTAGAGTTCACACCTCCAACTGATACTATCACCACCGTGGATGCCTGCGGCCGACACTTTCCAAAACAAGAATGTCTTTGTTTACGATGTTGCCGTGAGATAAACCACGGCCAGCGATCCAAGTCTCCTTATCCATACATCGCCTCTTTTTTTCTTACAGGAAGTCTGGTATCTTGATGTGTGAGAAATAGGGGTGGGGGGATCGATCCAAATTGCGATAGGTTCAATACCAAGGGTGGTATCAGTAAATTGTCACTAGAGATTAAGGTAGGCCTTTTAGTTATGTAGGCGACAAAGTCACATCGTACCATTGCCTTCGCTTCTACCAAGGATTCTTAAAAGGAATATAAGCATGCAGCATTTAACAGACAGACAAATGCAATTCTGTCTATCGCTTCAAAGCATACAACTAGAGGGTTTCCCCTGATTGATCGTGGCACACCGCCACACCTTAAAAATTAAGTTGTTTTTTTTTACATGAAAACAAATGTAAGTGTTATATGAATGGGTATAGTCTATTACTTATTTCTATGGATGTACCCATTCATTCAGGTCATTGTTTTCTTAGGGTATTCAATAGATCACAACTTTCTAAGAAGGCGTTTCGCCACTCCAAGTAGGCTTCATTGGTTCATCCTCATAGACTTCGATTGGTCAGATCTAGTCTAGCGATATATATAATATTTATACTCCAACACCTGGTGGGTGTTTCTGGGCAAGTATGGTTTTGCCCTAATCCTGCAGCCACCAAACCAGATACCCTCAACGCCCTGACTGCGCCTAGAAATTCTGTCCATAAAAGTTATGAACAGAATGGGTGACAAAGGGCAGCCTTGGCGGAGTCCAACCCTCACTGGAAACGGGTCCGACTTACTGCCGGCAATGCGGACCAAGCTCTGACACTGATTATGCAGGAAGCGGACCGCCACAGTAAGGGGGTCCGTTACCCCATACTCTCTGAGCACTCCCCACAGGACTTCCCGGGGTACACGGTCGAATGCCTTCTCCAAGTCCACAAAACACATGTAGACTGGTTGGGCAAACTCCCATGCACCCTCAAGGACCCTGCCGAGAGTATAGAGCTGGTCCACAGTTCCACGACCTGGACGAAAACCACACTGTTCCTCCTGAATCCGAGGTTCGACTACCCGGCGTAGCCTCCTCTCCAGTACACCTGAATAGACCTTACCGGGAAGGCTGAGGAGTGTGATCCCACGATAGTTGGAACACACCCTCCGGTTCCCCTTCTTAAAGAGAGGAACCACCACCCCGGTCTGCCAATCCAGAGGTACCGCCCCCGATGTCCACGCGATGTTGCAGAGTCTTGTCAACCAAGACAGCCCCACAGCATCCAGAGCCTCAAGGAACTCCGGGCGGTTCTCATCCACCCCCGGGGAATTGCCACCGAGGAGCTTTTTAACTACCTCAGCAACCTCAGCCCAAGAAATAGGAGATCCCACCACAGATTCCCCAGGCACTGCTTCCTCATAGGAAGACGTGCTGGTAGGATTGAGGAGGTCTTCGAAGTATTCCCTCCACCGATCCACAACATCCGCAGTCGAGGTCAGCAGAACACCATCCCCACCATACACGGTGTTGATATTGCACTGCTTCCCCTTCCTGAGGCGGCGGATGGTGGTCCAGAATCGCTTCGAAGCCGTCCGGAAGTCGTTTTCCATGGCTTCCCCGAACTCCTCCCATTCATAGTGAGAAAAACAACTGTTGAGATGCAAACTAGCAATGCTACTGTCAATGCTTAACGGCAGTTTAAAGGCCTACTGAAAGCCACTACTACCAACCACGCAGTCTGATAGTTTATATATCAATGATGAAATCTTAACATTGCAACACATGCCAATACGGCCGGGTTAACTTATAAAGTGCAATTTTAAATTTCCCGGGGAACTTCCGGTTCAAAACGCCTTTGGAGGATGACGTATGCGCGTGACGTAGCCAGTGAAACAGAGGTATGGCTTCCCCATTGAAGCCAATACGAAATAGCTGTTTTCATGTCATTATTCCACAGTATTCTGGACATCTGCGTTGGTGAATCTGTTGCAATTTGTTCATTGCATTATGGAGAAAGAAGCTGAGCAAGCAAAGAAGAAAGTCGGTGCGAAGCGGAGTATTTTGCGAGGGAAGTCAGCAACACAACACAGTCGGTGTTTCGTTGTTTACATTCCCGAAAGATGCAGTCAAGATCGAAGAACTCGGACAACAGAGACTCTTACCAGGAGGACTTTGACTTCGTTAACAGACGCAGACGCGATACCGTGAGTACGCTTCCAAACATTTGATCGCTTGCTATAACTAGCTCGAGCTAGTAGCTAGGAGCTAGCATAACAAACACCTAGGTGTTTGTTATGCGGGATTAATTTGTGGCATATTAAATATAAGCCTGGTTGTGTTGTGGCTAATAGAGTATATATATGTCTTGTGTTTATTTACTGTTGTAGTCATTCCCACCTGAATATCAGGTCACCCCCGGCTCTCACAGCATCTTCCCTATCTGAATCGCTTCCACTCCCCACTAGTCCTTCACTTGCACTTTCCTCATCCACAAATCTTTCATCCTCGCTCAAATTAATGGGGAAATTGTCGCTTTCTCGGTCCGAATCTCTCTCACTTCATGCGGCCATCATTGTAAACAATAGGGAACTTTGCGTATATGTTCAACTGACTACGTCACGCTACTTCCGGTAGGGGCAAGCCTTTTTTTTATCAGATACCAAAAGTTGCAATCTTTATCGTCGTTGTTCTATACTAAATCCTTTCAGCAAAAATATGACAATATCGCGAAATGATCAAGTATGACACATAGAATAGATCTGCTATCCCCGTTTAAATAAAAAAATGTCATTTCAGTAGGCCTTTAAATGGAATATCCCCTGATCGACCACATTATTCATGCACTATTGGCCATAAGTAGTTTAAAAACATTCCAAATATCATACAAATATTCCTTTTATTTTGAAAAAACCTGCATCTAAATCGACTGTAAGCATGATTGCCACAGCTGGTCACATCTGATCGACCGTAGCATTTTTTGCATTTTTTGTTGAAGCCTGTGAAAACTACCCAAATGTTGACATTACCACCGACCGTAACGTCCAACTTTAGGCCATGTGTGTTTTCGAACCTCCGTTTAGACATCTTTGTGTGGCTCGGTTGGTACAGCGGCTGTGCCAGCAACTTGAGGGTTGCAGGTTCGATCCCCGCTTCCGCCATCCTAGTCACTGCCGTTGTGTCCTTGGGCAAGACACTTTACCCACCTGCTCCCAGTGCCCACCCACACGGGTTTAAATGTAACTTAGATAATGGGTTTCACTATGTAAAGCGCTTTGAGTCACTAGAGAAAAAGCGCTATATAAATATAATTCACTTCATCAGTAGTAATAGATCAATATTAGTGCGATGAGATTAATATTTTATTTTGAAAGCTTCTATGTTATTTTTTTTACAAATATCTGTGTCTTTGGTTGTGGTTGTTTTATTGCTTACAAACTTAGTTATTTCACATTATTGTATGTAATAAAATTGAATATGCAAATAATTGCATTATTTAGTTTATATTGTTACAATGTCTTATAGCAGGGGTTTTAAACTTGCCCAGAATTTGTGTTCAGCAGCCCCAGAATTTGTGGCCTGCAGGCCCAGAATTTGTGGTCTGCAAGCCCAGAATTTGTGGTCTGCAAGCCCAGAATTTGTGGTCTGCAGATCCAGAATTTGTGGTCTGCAGATCCAGAATTTGTGGTCTGCAGGCCCAGAAATTGTGGTCTGCAGGTCCAAAATTTGTGGTCTGCAGGCCCAGAATTTGTGGTCTGCAGGTCCAAAATTTGTGATCTGCAGGCTCAGAATTTGTGGTCTGCAGGCTCAGAATTTGTGGTCTGCAGGTCCAAAATTTGTGGTCTGCAGGCTCAGAATTTGTGGTCTGCAGGCCCAGAATATGTGGTCTGCAGGTCCAAAATTTGTGGTCTGCAGGCTCAGAATTTGTGGTCTGCAGGCCCAGAATATGTGGTCTGCAGGTACAAAATTTGTGGTCTGCAGGCTCAGAATTTGTGGTCTGCAGGCCCAGAATTTGTGGCCAACCACATAACTTTTTAGCCTAGTGTAATTGTGGCCCACTTAGAGTTAAATATATTATGCCGCTCCAGAATTTGTGGCCTACAGGCCCAGAATTTGTGGTCTGCAAGCCCAGAATTTGTGGTCTGCAGGTCCAAAATTTGTGGTCTGCAGATCCAGAATTTGTGGTCTGCAGGCCCAGAATTTGTGGTCTTCAGGTCCAAAATTTGGGGTCTGCAGGCTCAGAATTTGTGGTCTGCAAGCCCAGAATTTGTGGTCTGCACGTCCAAAATTTGTGGTCTGCAGATCCAGAATTTGTGGTCTGCAGGCCCAGAATTTGTGGTCTGCAAGCCCAGAATTTGTGGTCTGCAGGTCCAAAATTTGTGGTCTGCAGGTCCAGAATTTGTGGTCTGCAAGCCCAGAATTTGTGGTCTGCAGGCTCAGAATTTGTGGTCTGCAGGCCCAGAATTTGTGGTCTGCAGGTCCAAAATTTGTGGTCTGCAGGCTCAGAATTTGTGGTCTGCAGGCCCAGAATTTGTGGCCAACCACATAACTTTTTAGCCTAGTGTAATTGTGGCCCACTTAGAGTTAAATATATTATGCCGCTCCAGAATTTGTGGCATACAGGCCCAGAATTTGTGGTCTGCAAGCCCAGAATGTGTGGCCAACCACATAACTTTTTAGCCTAGTGTAATTGTGGCCCACTTAGAGTTAAATATATTATGCCGCTCCAGAATTTGTGGCATACAGGCCCAGAATTTGTGGTCTGCAAGCCCAGAATTTGTGGTCTGCAGGTCCAAAATTTGTGGTCTGCAGATCCAGAATTTGTGGTCTGCAGGCCCAGAATTTGTGGTCTGCAGGTCCAAAATTTGTGGTCTGCAGGCTCAGAATTTGTGGTCTGCAAGCCCAGAATTTGTGGTCTGCACGTCCAAAATTTGTGGTCTGCAGATCCAGAATTTGTGGTCTGCAGGCCCAGAATTTGTGGTCTGCAGGCTCAGAATTTGTGGTCTGCAGGCCCAGAATTTGTGGTCTGCAGGTCCAAAATTTGTGGTCTGCAGGCTCAGAATTTGTGGTCTGCAGGCCCAGAATTTGTGGCCAACCACATAACTTTTTAGCCTAGTGTAATTGTGGCCCACTTAGAGTTAAATATATTATGCCGCTCCAGAATTTGTGGCATACAGGCCCAGAATTTGTGGTCTGCAAGCCCAGAATTTGTGGTCTGCACGTCCAAAATTTGTGGTCTGCAGATCCAGAATTTGTGGTCTGCAGGCCCAGAATTGGTGGTCTGCAAGCCCAGAATTTGTGGTCTGCAGATCCAGAATTTGTGGTCTGCAGGCCCAGAATTTGTGGTCTGCAGGTCCAAAATTTGTGGTCTGCAGGCTCAGAATTTGTGGTCTGCAGGCCCAGAATATGTGGTCTGCAGGTCCAAAATTTGTGGTCTGCAGGCTCAGAATTTGTGGTCTGCAGGCCCAGAATTTGTGGCCAACCACATAACTTTTTAGCCTAGTGTAATTGTGGCCCACTTAGAGTTAAATATATTATGCCGCTCCAGAATTTGTGGCCTACAGGCCCAGAATTTGTGGTCTGCAAGCCCAGAATTTGTGGTCTGCAGGTCCAAAATTTGTGGTCTGCAGATCCAGAATTTGTGGTCTGCAGCCCCAGAATTTGTGGTCTGCAGGTCCAAAATGTGTGGTCTGCAGGCTCAGAATTTGTGGTCTGCAAGCCCAGAATTTGTGGTCTGCACGTCCAAAATTTGTGGTCTGCAGATCCAGAATTTGTGGTCTGCAGGCCCAGAATTTGTGGTCTGCAGGCTCAGAATTTGTGGTCTGCAGGCCCAGAATTTGTGGTCTGCAGGTCCAAATTTTGTGGTCTGCAGGCTCAGAATTTGTGGTCTGCAGGCCCAGAATTTGTGGCCAACCACATAACTTTTTAGCCTAGTGTAATTGTGGCCCACTTAGAGTTAAATATATTATGCCGCTCCGCCTTCTGCCCGAATGCAGCTGGGATAGGCTCCAGCGACCCCCATAGGGACAAGCGGTAGAAAATGGACGGAATTTTGAATCCCACTCGATAGAGCGCTGAATACAACACAAATATGACAGCACAACAACAACAACAATGGGCAACCTCAATTGTCTCTGACCATCTCCTGGGGAACTGAACGGTGTCGTATTATAAAATGTTTATATTCAATTTGACATGTATAATGACTTAAGGCCTACTATAGCCCGGGGTTACTGTATCTGCTTGTAGAAGTAGTCAACAGATTTAGTGAAGTGGTTAGAATGTGTTTCTTAAAGGGGAACTGCACTTTTTGGGGGAATTCTGCTTATTGTTCACAATCATTATGACATGACAACGGATATACAGTATATACATATTTTTTAATGCATTCTAACTCGTAAATAAACATGAATGGCGGAGCCAATGGAAGGTCTTCTATTCCGTCCATAAAACCCAATAAAAAAATGCCAATTTAGACCCGGTAATGGCGAGAACGACATACAAGGACGCTTGGTTCCACCCCCCTTTTCTTCGCGAGGATTATGAGTCATTTTTAGTATAAGAACATCCCAGGAGTCGGCATCCTAATGACAGCAGACCTTGTACAGTAAGTGGTGTTTATTATGTTTGTTGGCTCTCATAAAGTCTGCAGTGAGCAGTAATCAGTGAACCGAACCACCTCCTCTCGATGTGGAGTAAGTACTGCCACACCCGCCCGTTGACTTTCACTGCTGGTTCCAGAGCCCTTGCTCCGCGTCGAGGTGAGACCGACTAGATCCAGCCGGAACGTCTCTATGATATCAATCAAGACCATTGAGTGTCTTTATAACCGCGCCTTGAAAGTCCTAGACAAGAAGAGTATACGATATCATCATTGCCAAATTTGAACCAAATACAATATTTTAAGTTTTACCAATTTTATTTTGTTACACACAGTCAAACTGTTTTTTTAAATGCTTGGATAACTCTGCTCCCCAATTGCTCTGCAAGGCAATTACAAGACTGCAAAGTGGTAGCAGATCTACCACCCGAGCAATGTCAAAAGGCAACTGTTGCGTTCCATTCCGTAGAACATCTTTTGCCCAGACTGCCTTTTCAATAAAAGGAGCACAACTATAGAACTCTTTACCTGACACTTGGAAAAGTATACCTGCACTTGTCACTTTCAAAAAACCAACAAAATGATGGCTAGTTGAGCAACAATCGTGTTCCCATGTTTAGTTTTTACTAATTGGTTTTTATCTAGTCTGCACTTTGTCTGTGTTATTATTATTATTATTATTATTGGCTTTTATCTAGTTTGTCTGTGTTATTTCTATTATCATTATTATCGACTCATCTTTGCCTTATTCTATTTATTATTTTCCTATTTTAATGATGTTGGATCTGTGTTGTTGTCGGGGACAAGTGTTGTAAATTAGCTTTGGCTACAAACACTAAATGGTAAATGGTAAATGGGTTGAACTTGTATAGCGCTTTTCTACCTTTTTTTAAGGAACTCAAAGCGCTTTGACACTATTTTCCACATTCACACACACACATTCACACACTGATGCATACTATGATGCATACATTGGATGTATGCAGGGGTCACCAACGCGGTGCCCGCGGGCACCAGGTAGCCCGTAAGGACCAGATGAGTAGCCCGCTGGCCTGTTCTAAAAATAGCTCAAATAGCAGCACTTACCAGTGAGCTGCCTCTATTTTTTAAATGTTATTTATTTACCAACAAGCTGGTCTCGCTTTGCTCGATATTTTTAATTCTAAGAGAGACAAAACTCAAATAGAATTTGAAAATCCAAGAAAATATTTAAAGACTTGGTCTTCACTTGTTTAAATAAATTCATAATTTTTTTTACTTTGCTTCTTATAACTTTCAGAAAGGCAATTTTAGAGAAAAAATACAACCTTAAAAATGATTTTAGGATTTTTAAACACATATACCTTTTTACCTTTTAAATTCCTTCCTCTTCTTTCCTGACAATTTAAATCAATGTTCAAGTAAATTTATTTTTTTTATTGTAAAGAATAATAAATACATTTTAATTTAATTCTTCATTTTAGCTTCTGTTTTTTCGACGAAAAATATTTGTGAAATATTTCTTCAAACTTATTATGATTAAAATTCAAAAACATTATTCTGGCAAATCTAGAAAATCTGTAGAATCAAATTTAAATCTTATTTCAAAGTCTTTTGAATTTCTTTTAAAATTTTTGTTCTGGAAAATCTAGAAGAAATAATGATTAGTCTTTGTTAGAAATATAGCTTCTTCCAATTTGTTATATATTCTAACAAAGTGTAGATTGGATTTTAACCTATTTAAAACATGTCATCAAAATTCTAAAATGAATCTTAATCAGGAAAAATTACTAATGATGTTCCATAAATTATTTTTTTTATTTTTTCAAAAAGATTCGAATTAGCTAGTTTTTCTCTTCTTTTTTTCGGTTGAATTTGGAATTTTAAAGAGTCAAAATTGAAGATAAACTATGTTTCAAAATTTAATTGTCATTTTTTTCGTGTTTTCTCCTCTTTTAAACCGTTCAATTAAGTGTAAATATCATTAGTTATTAATAATAACATAGAGTTAAAGGTAAATTGAGCAAATTGGCTATTTCTGGCAATTTATTGAAGTGTGTATCAAACTGGTAGCCCTTCGCATTAATCACTACCCAAGAAGTAGCTCTTGCTTTCAAAAAGGTTGGTGACCCCTGGATGTATGCATACTATGATGCATACATTGGATAACTGTTTCAGATGTCTATGTTTTTGTATCTGTCCCTATTTCAAATAAACCCTTATATATATATATATATATATATATATATATATATATATATATATATATATATATATATATATATATATATATATATATATATATTGCGCGCGCCGGCTCAGGCTCCTTACCCCCCAGCGAGGTGATGTTCCACGTCCCAAGAGCTGGCTTCTGCAGCTAAGGATCGGACCGCCAAGGGCTGCCGCCCAGCTTACAAAGCACCCGACTTCTATGGCCACTCCTATGGCTTGTGAGCCCATTTTTTAAATTCAGTGTATAAAAATTCAGTGTATACAAATTCAATGAATTCAGTGCAGAAAGATTTGCTACTTGAAAACGCAAGGCCCACTTCCATCAATCGATCCTGTCTCAGACGCGGGTCTTACAAGGTTATGCAGCACTACACACCACAGGCCATTTATTCTGCTCTATGTGCTTGAATCCCTTTTTAGGAACACTCTAAACAGTGGAGGTTGCTGTGCGTTAATGAAAACAATGCCATGATTCGCAAAAAAAATGACAAAAGCTGATCACACGATGGTACAAACACTCACACAATAATGACTGGTACTAAAAACTTTATAACAGACCATCTCAAAAACGGAATTAAATATTATTTTTTTACTGACTAAGACTAGAGATGTCCGATAATATCGGTCTGCTGATATTATCGGCCGATAAATGCGTTAAAATGTAATATCGGAAATTATCGGTATCGGTTTTTTTATTATCAGTATCGGTTTTTTTTGTTGTTGTTTTTTTTTATTAAATCCACATAAAAAACACAAGATACACTTACAATTAGTGCACCAACCCAAAAAACCTCCCTTCCCCATTTACACTCATTCACACAAAAGGGTTGTTTCTTTCTGTTATTAATATTCTGCTTCCTACATTATATATCAATATATATCAATACAGTCTGCAAGGGATACAGTCCGTAAGCACACATGATTGTGCGTGCTGCTGCTCCACTAATAGTACTAACCTTTAACACTTAATTTTACAAATTTTCATTCATTACTAGTTTCTATGTAACTGTTTTTATATTGTTTTACTTTCTTTTTTATTCAAGAAAATGTTTTTAATTTATTTATCATATTTTATTTGATTCATTTTTTTAAAAAAAGTACCTTATCTTCACCATACCTGGTTGTCCAAATTAGGCATAATAATGTGTTAATTCCACGACTGTATATATCGGTTGATATCGGTATCGGTAATTAAAGAGTTGGACAATATCGGCATATCGGATATCGGCAAAAAGCCATTATCGGACATCCCTAACTAAGACACTCATGAAAATACAGAATGTGGGATTTACAGTATTAGCTATGAACTAGGGCTGCAACAACTAATCGATTAAATCGATTAAAATCGATTATAAAAATAGTTGGCGTTTAATTTAGTCATCGATTCGTTGGATCTATGCTATGCGCATGCGCAGAGGCAATTTTATTTATTTAAAAAAAATATATATTTTTGATTTTTTTTTTAAATAAACCTTTATTTATAAACTGCAACATGTACAAACAGCTGAGAAACAATAATCAAAATAAGTATGGAGCCAGTATGCTGTTTTTTTTCAATAAAATACTGGAAAGGATAGAAATGTAGTTTGTCTCTTTTATCCGATTATTAATCGATTAATCGAAGTAATAATCGACAGATTAATCGATTATCAAATTAATTGTTAGTTAAAAACACTGTCTATTGAGAATATATGAAAGTTGCTCCTCTACTGCAGACGACCTCGACATGTTTTATAATCGAGCAAGAACAACAAAAATGCAACAAACACATAGAAAAATAAACGCTAAGGATAAAAAACAACTACATATTCGATATAATATCACTTTTCTGTAGAAATCTTCCTTTGTCTGACACTCATAAAGCCAGCACACAACACTTTTCAAAATGTATTACTTTGATGGTCATTTACACTGGATTAGCCATACTCTTGCTAAAGATTAGCATTAGTGATTTTACGTGGCGGTCTCTGAATTTGGTAATGAACACTACAACCAAGATGTGCGTTCCAATCAAACAGCAGATGCGTAATAAGTACAATACTTACAGTAGAAGCACTTTTTAGGGCACAGCTAAAGAATAGACTCAACTATATGGCAAAGACTACTTCCTGGCTAAGGTAACACATTGTAGTCCAGAGCTGCGTATATAGAGAGAGTATGGCCGACCTGGTTTCAAAGATGGCAAACATGGCGCCCTGTAGTCGCATGAGGGGCTTTTGACCAATCAAAGGGAGTATGGCCAGAGGATCTCCCAAATAGTTGGTCTAAAGCCCATCACATGACTACAGAGCACCATGTTTGCTACCAACTTTGAAACTATGTTCACCAGGGTTTCCCACACATTCATTTATTTGTGGCGGCCAGCCACGAAAGAATTACGTCCGCCACAAATAAATAAATTAAAAAAATAAAAAAATAAATAAAAATAAAAAAAAAATTTTTGGTCCTCTCCAGCTTCTCAGGCAAATCATATAGTTGATGTAGATGCCCATATCGGCTGTTCAGATTTACTTTACAAAAGAGAAGTGTAGGATACTTCTCTTGTTGCCTTATTTGTATTTGACTTTATTAAATGTATTTATATTAGAAACACAACATGTGTATATAACAAAGGGTGCAAAGTCTGCAGGCAGTAGGAAACACATGGTTAAGTGTAGGGAGTAAAACTGATGGCAGTCTAAAGTTCAAGATTTTTGCAGCTCTTTGTTCAGTGGATCAGATGTTTGATGAAGCTCTGTGTCTATCTACCACCACTACTGTTTTCTGTTTATTTGTTACTGACTGTGGCAGGACACCTCTGCCTCTGTTTCACTTTATGTTGCTGGTAAATAATATGGTTGTAGTAGTAGGCTAAAGTTAAATTATTTAGTATGCACTAATTAAAGGGGCAGAGCTTTAAGAGACATTTTAGCTTTTATATTTTATAAGATATATTTTTTGTAAGAACCACAATTAGTGAATATATTTCAGTGAATAACTTATTGTTCAAATCTGTATATAAATATGTACATAAAGTGTTGTAATTATATTGTAAAATGGATGGATGGATGGACGTTTAAAACAAAACTGTTATTATTAATTAGTAAGTATACATTTTTTTAGCCTTTTTAGAGAAAATCAAATCATTGTAGTCAATTATGCAAATTACTCGATGATGTCATGGTGACCACGCCCATAGCCACGCCCCCACCGCCACAGGTATCTTGGCAGTTTATGGGAAACACTGTTCGCAGTCTATACACAGATAGTAGTCTATACAATACTGCCATCTAATTAATGTTTGAATTGCAACTGCATGCCAAGTCTACCATATAGTACTCGCAAATGAGACTCGGAAATGAAAGGAATCCAGATTTTTCAAAAATGGACAGCACAGTTGTCATTATCAGCTCACCGTTACATTTTGAATGAACCAACGTGTTGTTATTATTAAACAAATAAACATATGAAGCAACACACAGAAGTACCGAAATTTGGTACCGTTTCGATTCAAATGTGAAAGGTACCCTCTACCTGTTTGTACAAATAACATTTTAATGACATGTGTTTAGCTGGAGACGATGAAGTGAACGAGTGCAGTGGAAACGAGTACCCGTGAGTCCTGATTCAGCTAAAAAGACAACTCGGGGTAGACCTCCAGAGGAAAGGAAGCTGTTGTTACTCAGCCAGCGTTTGTGGGTCTCATGGACCCGTTGCATTTTGTGGCTTTTAATGCCTCCCAATCAAACACTTTTATGTTAAAATACTGAACAGACGTTTACCTTATCCCAATAAACATGCAACGGGTCCATCAGACCCACAAACGCTGGCTGAGAAACAACAATATGAACGTTGCACGGAAACATTTCTCTGCATCCCACAGGGATTCTTCTTTTGTGTTTCTGCACATGTGGTTCCCACACAAGGTTGCAACATTGTTTGTCAACACTGTCTGCTCTCATTTTCTCGCACATTTGACCCTCTGATGTTCTGTGTACCTACACTCTGTCTAGGCCTGCTTCACAGAAAATGAGCCAAAGCCAGTGAGTCTCAGTTTGAAAACTGAATTAATTGTATCATTTTTCTTTTAAATAAAAAATGAAAACGGGCCCCACAGACCCGAACACCACACAAGAGGTGCACAAAAAAACTCAATTCACATTTGAGTTGCGATTCTTATTCAACCAGATTTTAAATTGATTTATTTTCAAAAATGGATTAAAGAAAAGTACAGGCCAAAAGTTTGGACACACTTTCTCCTCATTCTATGCATTTTCTTTATTTTCATGACTATTTACATTGTAGATTGTCACATCAAAACTATGAATGAACACATGTGGAGTTATGTACTTAACAAAAAAAGGGGAAATAACTGAAAACACGTTTTATATTCTAGTTTCTTCAAAATAGCCACCCTTTGCTCGGATTACTGCTTTGCACACTCTTGGCATTCTCTCCATGAGCTTCAAGAGGTAGTCACCTGAAATGGTTTTCACTAGTTTTGATGCCTTCAGTGACAATCTACAATGTAAATATTCATTAAAATATCATTGAAATGAGAAGGTGTGTCCAAACGTTCGACCTGTACTGTACTGTATATATATTGAACTTTTTTTTAGAAGAATAAACATTTTAAAGACATTTTCAGGCCTATCTCCATGCAACCAAAAACAGCTTTTCTAACCTGCAACCTGTTTTAAAAAAGTTTCATTATACTTAATATACCAAATAATACACTGCGAATATCGGTTTGAATCGAGTAATATTTTGTCACCTCAGGAATCGAATCGAATCGTTAGGTGCCCGGAAAATTCACGCCCCTAGCACTGAACATTACTGCACTTAGCACACTTGTGTGCATTAGCGTTAGCATGTTCCATGACTGGAAAAAAAAGGATAAACACAACGTGTCCTGAAGCTAACACATACTTGCCAACCCTCCCGTTTTTAGCGGGAGAATCCCGGTATTCAGCGCCTCTCCCGACAACCTCCCGGCAGAGATTTTCTCCCGACAAACTCCCGGTATTCAGCCGGAGCTGGAGGCCACGCCCCCTCCAGCTCAATGCGGACCTGAGACTAAGTGGGGACAGCCTGTTCTCACGTCCGCTTTACCACAATATAAACAGCTTGCCTGCCCAATGACGTCATAACATCTAGGGCTTTTAGAGAGTAGAGTGCACAACTGCGCACACAACAAGGAGACGAAGCAGAATTACAGACATGGCGACGCCGTCGACGAGCAAGATGAAGAAATACGCTTGCAAGTTCCAAAACGAATGGAAACAAGAATTTCAGTTCATCCAGGACAGTTCGAAGGGGAAGGTGTATGTTGCCTGTAAATATGTAGAACAGACTTCTCCATTGAACACGGTGGCCGAAATGATATACTCATCATGAACGGAGAAGTTAAACAGGACAATACTGCCATCTAATGGATAGCCACCAGAACACTGAAATTCAAGTATTTCTTTTATGTAAATACAATATATATATATATATATATATATATATATATATATATATATATATATATATATATATATATATATATATATATATATATATAGCTAGAATTCACTGAAAGTCAAGTATTTCATACATATATATATATATATATATATATATATATATATATATATATATATATATATATATATATATATATATATATATATATATATATATATATATATATATATATATATATATATGAGATACTCGAGTTGGTGAATTCTAGCTGTAAATAACCACGCCCCCCCACTGCTCCCCTCACCTCCCAGGGGGTGAACAAGGGGATGGGTCAAATGCAGAGGACACATTTCACCACACCTAGTGTGTGTGTGACAATCATTGGTACTTTAACTTTAAAGGAGTGGCATAAAACACGTCTTTTTGTGGCAGTATCGGAGAACGTTGTACATGTAAACAAACTATGGTGAGTTCAAAGATGGCCAGAATTAGTAGGACAAAACGGCGCTCACCAAATACTCTCATCAGTGAAGCATGTTTAATATAAACAGTGTGATTTCTAACAATTAGGGAGGGTTGTGTCATGTTTGTCCTCCTACAGCAGGGGTCACCAACGCGGTGCCCGCGGGCACCAGGTAGCCCGTAAGGACCAGATGAGTAGCCCGCTGGCCTGTTCTAAAAATAGCTCAAATAGCAGCACTTACAAGTGAGCTGCCTCTATTTTTTAAGTTTTATTTATTTACTAGCAAGCTGGTCTCGCTTTGCCCGACATTTTTAATTCTAAGAGAGACAAAACTCAAAAAGAATTTGAAAATCCAAGAAAATATTTTAAAGACTTGGTCTTCACTTGTTTAAATAAATGCATTAATTTTTTTACTTTGCTTCTTATAACTTTCAGAAAGACAATTTTAGAGAAAAAATACAACCTTAAAAATGATTTTAGGATTTTTAAACACATATACCTTTTTACCTTTTGAATTCCTTCCTCTTCTTTCCTGACAATTTAAATCAATGTTCAAGTACATTTTTTTTTTTTTATTGTAAAGAATAATAAATACATTTTAATTTAATTCTTCATTTTAGCTTCTGTTTTTTCGACGAAGAATATTTTTGAAATATTTCTTCAAACTTATTATGATTAAAATTCAAAAACATTATTCTGGCAAATCTTGAAAATCTGTAGAATCAAATTTAAATCTTATTTCAAAGTCTTTTGAATTTCTTTAAAAAAATTTGTTCTGGAAAATCTAGAAGAAATAATGATTTGTCTTTGTTAGAAATATAGCTTCTTCCAATTTGTTATATATTCTAACAAAGTGTAGATTGGATTTTAACCTTTTTAAAACATGTCATCAAAATTCTAAAATTAATCTTAATCAGGAAAAATTAGTAATAATGTTCCATAAATTATTTTTTTTAATTTTTTCAAAAAGATTCGAATTAGCTAGTTTTTCTCTTCTTTTTTTCAGTTGAATTTTGAATTTTAAAGAGTCGAAATTGAAGATAAACTTTGTTTCAAAATTAAAATGTCATTTTTTTCGTGTTTTTTCCTCTTTTAAACCGTTCAATTAAGTGTAAATATCATTAATTATTAATAATAACATAGAGTTAAAGGTAAATTGAGCAAATTGGCTATTTCTGGCAATTTATTTAAGTGTGTATCAAACTGGTAGCCCTTCGCATTAATCACTACCCAAGAAGTAGCTCTTGCTTTCAAAAAGTTGGTGACCCCTGTCCTACAGAAACCATTTTAAAATAAAACATATTTTTTCCCTCATCTTCTTCCATTTTCATACATTTTGGGAAAAGCTCCAGGGAGCCACTAGGGCGGTGCTAAAGAGCCACATGCGGCTCTAGAGCCATGGGTTGTCAGTTCATGGTGGTCAAGTGACTTGAATGCACCTCTTATTGGTGTTGTTTCCCCCTTATCCCGTCTTTTACGACGGTGCGAAGCATAAAGGACAAGCACAGACCTGAGCCAAGGGAGGACTGACTTTCAGCCTCGGATGGCAGCGTGTCTTAGCAGCCAGTTTATTGCAGGAGCCGACACAGAGTGTCCATTCAAGTCTTTATGCGTGCACGTGCAAGCGGCGACACAAACACATGCCCTCAGACACCAGAGGTAAACATGGCATTTTGCAGTTTCTCCCAAACTGCCGGGAAATTAGCGAGGCCATGCTGCGATTGAATAAACGTTCACTTTCATTTTTTTTCTATGCCCTCGGTAAATATTATCAAAGACATTCTGCACCGTCTGGAGTGGACACATTTCTCATTTAAAGGCTTTGCTCCACGTAGAAAACGATGACACCTGCTTTGACTGAGAGCGTTTGTTTTTGTCATTTCGGCCAACACGCAAGTGATAAAATGTGACTTGTTGCATTAAAAACACATTTTGAGGCCACAATGCAATCCTCCCTTAATATCACAGCTGTCTAAAGAGCGGCCCGAAGCTGATTTTTTAATTCTAAAAATACTATGACAGAAAAAAAACATTAAAAAGTGGAATAAAAGCCTACAATGTTGACTCTTAAATACACAAAGCTGCCGTTTAGGCTGTTTTTGCTTCAAAACTGTCACTGCTTAAATATTTATTTTTATTTTTTTAAATCAAAATCAATGTTTTAAATTACGGAACAATTTAAGGCTCCAATTACTTCACAGGAAATATGCCACCAAAATATATGTTTTGTGTGTTTGTTATAAAAAAACAAAAACAGTATAAAATAAACAAACAAACAAAAAAAACTATACATATTAATAATCGACACATACATTTTGATCTAGAGATTTCACTGTTAAAAGTAAAAATACTAAAAAATAATGTGACTTATTTTTTTGTTAGTGGGGCCCTTTTGGGGCCCCAAGAATTGTAGTGGGATTTTTCTTTTTGCCATTGTTAAAAAATTAACAGTCACAAAAAAAGCTAATGTTGTCATGAACAGTTGACCTACTTAAAGGCCTACTGAAACCTACTACTACCGACCACGCAGTCTGATAGTTTATATATCAATGATGAAATCTTAACATTGCAACACATGCCAATACGGCCGGGTTAACTTATAAAGTGACTTTTAAAACTTCCCGGGAAATATCCGGCTGAAACGTCGCGGTATGATGACGCATGCGCGTGACGAAGTCAGAGTAACGGAAGTTATGGTACCCGTAGAATCCTATACAAAAAGCTCTGTTTTCATTTCATAATTTTGCAGTATTTTGGACATCTTTTGCAATTTGTTTAATGAACAATGAAGGCTGCAAAGAAGACAGTTGTAGGTGGGATCGATGTATTAGCAGCGGACTACAGCAACACAACCAGGAGGACTTTGTTGGAGCGCTAGCCGCGCTAGACGCGCTAGCCGCGCTAGCCGCGCTAGCCGCGCTAGCCGCGCTAGCCGCGCTAGCCGCCGACCTCACCTTGACTTCCTACGTCTCCGGGCCGCCAAACGCATCGGGTGAAGTCCTTCGTCCTTCTGCCGATCGCTGGAACGCAGGTGAGCACGGGTGTTGATGAGTAGATGAGGGCTGGCTGGCGTAGGTGGAGAGCTAATGTTTTTAGCATAGCTCTGTGAGGTCCCGTTGCTAAGTTGCTAAGTTAGCTTCAATGGCGTCGTTAGCACAGCATTGTTAACCTTCGCCAGCCTGGAAAGCATTAACCGTGTATTTACATGTCCACGGTTTAATAGTATTGTTGATTTTTTATCTATCCTTCCTTCTATCCCTTATTTTTTTGTTTCTATATGCAGTTAAAGCACGATGCTATCACGTTAGCTCGTAGCTAAAGCATTTCGCCGATGTATTGTCGTGGAGATAAAAGGCACTGAATGTCCATTTCGCGTTCTCGACTCTCATTTTCAAGAGGATATAGTATCCCAGGTGGTTTAAAATACAAATCCGTGATCCACAATAAAAAAAGGAGAGTGTGGAATCCAATGAGCCAGCTTGTACCTAAGTTACGGTCAGAGCGAAAAAAGATACGTCCATCACTGTCTCTCAAGTCCTTCACTGTAACGTTCCTCATCTACGAATCTTTCATCCTCGCTCAAATTAATGGGGTAATCATCACTTTCTCGGTCCGAATCTCTCTCGCTCCATTGTAAACAACGGGGAATTGTGAGGAATACTAGCTCCTGTGACGTCACGCTACTTCCGGTACAGGCAAGGCTTTTTTTTATCAGCGAGCAAAAGTTGCGAACTTTATCGTCGATTTTCTCTATTAAATCCTTTCAGCAAAAATATGGCAATATCGCGAAATGATCAAGTATGACACATAGAATGGATCTGCTATTCCTGTTTAAATTTAAAAAAATCATTTCAGTAGGCCTTTAAGGATGTGATGTTTGCTATAAAAAAACAAGTATTCTATGACAAAAACAGTATAAAATAAACAAACAAACAAAAAAAACTATAAAAACTAATAATCGACAGATACATATTGATCTACAGATTTCAACGTTAGGAGTAAAAATTAAAAGAATAATATATGACTTATTTTTTTATGAGTGGGACTCTTTTGGATCCCCAAGAATTGTAGTGGGATTTTTTTTCTGCCATTGTTCAAATATAAACAATGGCAAGAAAAAAGCTAATGTTGTTATGAACAATTGACCTACTTAAAGCTGTAATGTTTGCTATAAAAAAAACTAAGTTTTCTATAACAAAAAAGTATAAAATAAACAAACAAACAAAAAAAACTATAAAAATTAATAATCGACACATACATTTTGATCTAGAGATTTCACTGTTAAAAGTAAAAATACAAACAAATAATTCTACTTTTTTTTTTTATGAGTGGGGCCCTTTTGGGTCCCCAAGAATTTTAGTGGGATTTTTTTTTTTGCCATTGTTAAAAAATTAACAGTCACAAAAAAAGCTAATGTTGTTATGAACAGTTGACCTACTTAAGGCTGTAACGTTTGCTATAAAAAACTACGTTTTCTATGACAAAAACAGTATAAAATAAACAAACAAACAAAAAAAACCTAATAATCGACAGATACATATTGATCTACAGATTTCAACGATAGGAGTAAAAATACAAAAAATAATATATGACTTGTTTTTTTATGAGTGGGGCCCTTTTGGGTCCCCAAGAATTGTAGTGGGATTTTTTTTTCTGCCATTGTTCAAAAATTAACAGTGTCAGAAAAAAAGCTAATGTTGTTATGAACAATTGACCTACTTAAGGCTGTAATGTTTGCTATAAAAAAACAAAGTTTTCTATAACAAAAAAAGTATAAAATAAACAAACAAACAAAAAAAACTATAAAAATTAATAATCGACACATACATTTTGATCTAGAGATTTCACTGTTAAAAGTAAAAATACAAACAAATAATTCTGCTTTTTTTTTATGAGTGGGGCCCTTTTGGGTCCCCAAGAATTGTAGTGGGATTTTTTTTTTTGCCATTGTTAAAAAATTAACAGTCACGAAAAAAGCTAATGTTGTTATGAACAGTTGACCTACTTAAGGCTGTAATGTTTGCTATAAAAAACTAAGTTTTCTATGACAAAAACAGTATAAAATAAACAAACAAACAAAAAAAACTAATAATCGACAGATACATATTGATCTACAGATTTCAACGATAGGAGTAAAAATACAAAAAATAATATATGACTTGTTTTTTTATGAGTGGGACTCTTTTGGGTCCCCAAGAATTTTTGTGGGATTTTTTTTCTGCCATTGTTCAAAAATAAACAAGGGCAGGAAAAAAGCTAATGTTGTTATGAACAATTGACCTACTTAAAACTGTAATGTTTGCTATAAAAAAACAAAGTTTTCTGTGACAAAAACAGTACAAAATAAACAAACAAACAAAAAAACTATAAAAACTAATAATCGACACATACATTTTGATCGAAAGATTTCACCGTTAAAAGTAAAAATACAAAAAAATAATATATGACTTTTTTTTAATGAGTGGGGCCCTTTTGGGGCCCTAAGAATCGTAGTGGGATTTTTTTTCTGCCATTGTTCAAAAATGAACAATGTCAGAAAAAAAGCTAATGTTGTTATGAACAGTTGACCTACTTAAGGCTGTAAAGTTTGCTATAAAAAAGTAAGTTTTCTATGACAAAAACAGTATAAAATAAACAAACAAACAAAAAAGACCTAATAATCGACAGATACATATTGATCTACAGATTTCAACGATAGGAGTAAAAATACAAAAAATAATATATGACTTGTTTTTTTTATGAGTGGGGCCCTTTTGGGTCCCCAAGAATTGTAGTGGGATTTTTTTTTCTGCCATTGTTCAAAAATTAACAGTGTCAGAAAAAAAGCTAATGTTGTTATGAACAATTGACCTACTTAAGGCTGTAATGTTTGCTATAAAAAAAACAAAGTTTTCTATTACAAAAACAGTATAAAATAAACAAACAAAAAAAACTATAAAAACTAATAATCGACAGATACATATTGATCTACAGATTTCAACGTTAGGAGTAAAAATACAAAAAATAATATATGACTTGTTTTTTTATGAGTGGGACTCTTTTGGATCCCCAAGAATTGTAGTGGGATTTTTTTTTCTGCCATTGTTCAAAAATAAACAAAGGCAGGAAAAAAGCTAATGTTGTTATGAACAATTGACCTACTTAAGGCTGTAATGTTTGCTATAAAAAAACAAATTTTCTATAACAAAAACAGTATCAAATAAACAAACAAAAAAAAACATAAAAACTAATAATTGACAGATACATATTGATCTACAGATTTCAACGTTAGGAGTAAAAATTTAAAAAATAATATATGACTTATTTTTTTATGAGTGGGACTCTTTTGGATCCCCAAGAATTTTTGTGGGATTTTTTTTCTGCCATTGTTCAAAAATAAACAATGGCAGGAAAAAAGCTAATGTTGTTATGAACAGTTGACCTACTTAAGGCTGCAATGTTTGCTATAAAAAACAAAGTTTTCTATGACAAAAACAGTATAAAATAAACAAACAAACAAAAAAAACTATAAAAACTAATAATCGACAGATACATATTGATCTACAGATTTCAACGATAGGAGTAAAAATACAAAAAATAATATATGACTTGTTTTTTTATGAGTGGGGCCCTTTTGGGTCCCCAAGAATTGTAGTGGGATTTTTTTTTTTGCCATTGTTCAAAAATTAACAGTGTCACAAAAAAAGCTAATGTTGTTATGAACAATTGACCTACTTAAGGCTGTAATGTTTGCTATAGAAAACAAAGTTTTCTATTACAAAAACAGTATAAAATAAACAAACAAAAAAACACATAAAAACTAATAATTGACAGATACATATTGATCTACAGATTTCAACGTTAGGAGTACAAATTTAAAAAATAATATATGACTTATTCTTTTATGAGTGGGACTCTTTTGGATCCCCAAGAATTTTTGTGGGATTTTTTTTCTGCCATTGTTCAAAAATAAACAAGGGCAGGAAAAAAGCTAATGTTGTTATGAACTATTGACCTACTTAAGGCTGTAATGTTTGCTATAAAAAACAAAGTTTTCTGTGACAAAAACAGTATAAAATAAACAAACAAACAAAAAAACTATAAAAACTAATAATCGACACATACATTTTGATCTAAAGATTTCACCGTTAAAAGTAAAAATACAAAAAAATAATATATGACTTTTTTTTAATGAGTGGGGCCCTTTTGGGGCCCTAAGAATCGTAGTGGGATTTTTTTTCTGCCATTGTTAAAAAATGAACAATGTCAGAAAAAAAGCTAATGTTGTTATGAACAGTTGACCTACTTAAGGCTGTAATGTTTGCTATAAAAAAAAAAGTTTTCTATGACAAAAACAGTATAAAATAAACAAACAAACAAAAAAAAACTAATAATCGACAGATACATATTGATCTACAGATTTCAACGATAGGAGTAAAAATACAAAAAATAATATATGACTTGTTTTTTTATGAGTGGGGCCCTTTTGGGTCCCCAAGAATTGTAGTGGGATTTTTTTTTCTGCCATTGTTCAAAAATTAACAGTGTCAAAAAAAAAAGCTAATGTTGTTATGAACAATTGACCTACTTAAGGCTGTGTAATGTTTGCTATAAAAAACAAAGTTTTCTATTACAAAAACAGTATAAAATAAACAAACAAAAAAACACATAAAAACTAATAATTGACAGATACATATTGATCTACAGATTTCAACGTTAGGAGTACAAATTTAAAAAATAATATATGACTTATTCTTTTATGAGTGGGACTCTTTTGGATCCCCAAGAATTTTTGTGGGATTTTTTTTCTGCCATTGTTCAAAAATAAACAAGGGCAGGAAAAAAGCTAATGTTGTTATGAACAATTGACCTACTTAAGGCTGTAATGTTTGCTATAAAAAACAAATTTTCTATAACAAAAACAGTATCAAATAAACAAACAAAAAAAAACATAAAAACTAATAATTGACAGATACATATTGATCTACAGATTTCAACGTTAGGAGTAAAAATTAAAAAAATAATATATGACTTATTTTTTTATGAGTGTGACTCTTTTGGATCCCCAAGAATTTTTGTGGGATTTTTTTTCTGCCATTGTTCAAAAATAAACAATGGCAGGAAAAAAGCTAATGTTGTTATGAACTATTGACCTACTTAAGGCTGTAATGTTTGCTATAAAAAAAACAAAGTTTTCTATGACAAAAACAGTATAAAATAAACAAACAAACGAAAAAAACTATAAAAACTAATAATCAACACATACATTTTGATCTAGAGATTTCACAGTTAAAAGTAAAAATACAAAAAATTATATATGACTTATTTTTTATGAGTGGGGCCCTTTTGGGTCCTCAAGAATTGTAGTGGGATTTTTTTTTCTGCCATTGTTCAAAAATAAACAAAGGCAGGAAAAAAGCTAATGTTGTTATGAACAATTGACCTACTTAAGGCTGTAATGTTTGCTATAAAAAAAAACAAAGTTTTCTATAACAAAAACCGTATAAAATAAACAAACAAACAAAAAAAACTATAAAAACTAATAATCGACATATACATTTTGATTCATAGATTTCACCGTTAAAAGTAAAAATACAAAAAATAATATATGACTTTTTTTTTTTTTTACATTTTTGGATCCCCAATAATTTTAGTGGGATTTGTTTCTTCTGCCATTGTTAAATTTTGAACAATTTGGTATCTGGTAAAAAAAAAAAAAAAAAAAGCGAATGTTGTTATGAACAATTGACCTACGTAAGGCTGAAATTTTTTGGGGGGTAAAATATTGCATATTTTTTATTTTCCCAATCAAACAGGACTTTCTTAAACAAAAATAATAAAAATAGAGATGAAAACGTTATACCGGAAGATAGATCTAAAGTTGACTTGTTGTCCAAACTTTCTTCCTGCATGGGCCACATAAATAAAAATTGAAGGATGCGGCGGCCACTTTGATCCATTTTGTACATTAAAGATACTAAAACCAAACTAAACTGTCTGAACACAACATCCATATCTTTGTGTTATCGGTAACAAAGCATACTCTACGTTATTTACCTCTAAATTAAGCATTTTCAAGCATACAAATGGCTAAATGAACTGAAAATACCAATAACACAGTGGTACCGACCACTAGACCAAAACAATCAGACCATGCTAGTCCAGTATCGTGGCCACTGATTGGCTCAGGTAGCATTACTAACATTAGCATGCTAATTTTTTTTTAGCCAAATTCTGCAGCCAAACGCCTTAGACCAGTTATTCTATAACTGTGGTGCTCCGTCGAGCCAAAGAACGACTTAATTACATATTCAAACATAGTTGTAAATAATGTAAATAATTCAATGTATGTACTCTGATGATTAACGTGTGTGATGACTGCATTATGATGATAGTATATATTTGTACCATCAACTGATTTACTTGGACCCCGACTTAAACAAGTTGAAAAACTTATTCGGGTGTTACCATTTAGTGGTAAATTGTACGGAATATGTATTGTACTGTGCAATCTACTAATAAAAGTTTCAATCAATCAATCAATCAATGTGACTGTTCATACTGTGTGTAATGTTACAGTGGCCAAAATGCTAAATAAACTTGTGAAATAAAACCTCTGCCTTGGTTTTAATAAATGCTTAGGCCAACTACGCTACTGTATGTGAATGTTGGTCATTAATGTGGTACTTGAAGAGCCAAGTGTTTTCTGAGGTGGTAGTTGGTGGAAAAAAGTTTGAGAAACGCTGCCTTAGACTCATATAACTTGATACTCGACTCATGCTAACCGGTAGCATATGCTAAAGTTAGCATGCTAACATTAATGGGCTAACTTTTTTAGCCAATTGTGCAGCTGAACACCTCAGAGTCATATAGGTACTTGACACACGCTAACTGTTAAAAGTTGCGAGAATGCTAACGTTAGCATGCTAACGTTAGCATTCTAGCAGAGTACTTTTTTAGCCACTTTTACAGCCGAACACCTCAGAGTTATACAATTTGGAACTTGATACATGCAACTGTTAGCGTACGCTTCCCAGCCAATGACTTGGTACTTGATGCTTTCTAACTGTTAGCATGCTAATGTTAGCATTTAAGTTCAGCTTGCGCATTTCAGCGGCTTGCACAGTTCAACATTCACACGCACTTCTCCCAAAATTGCATTTTCTATTTAGTGGTTAGAGCAGGGGTCACCAACCTTTTTGAAAGCAAGAGCTACTTCTTGGGTAGTGATTAATGCGAAGGGCTACCAGTTTGATACACACTTAAATAAATTGCCAGAAATAGCCAATTTTCTCAATTTACCTTTAATTCTATGTTATTATTAATAATTAATGATATTCACACTTAATTGAACGGTTTAAAAGAGGAGAAAACACGAAAAAAATTACAATTAAATTTTGAAACATAGTTTATCTTCAATTTCGACTCTTTAAAATTCAAAATTCAGCCAAAAAAAAAGAAGCGAAAAACTAGCTAATTTGAATCTTTTTGAAAAAATTAAAAAAAAGAATTTATGGAACATCAGTAGTAATTTTTCCTGATTAAGATTAATTTTAGAATTTTGATGACATGTTTTAAATAGCTTAAAATCCAATATACACTTTGTTAGAATATATAACAAATTGGTGAGAGTCCAGTCCATAGTGGATCTAACATAATAGTGAGAGTCCAGTTCATAGTGGATCTAACATAATATTGTGAGAGTCCAGTCCATAGTGGATCTAACATAATATTGTGAGAGTCCAGTCCATAGTGGATCTAACATAATATTGTGAGAGTCCAGTCCATAGTGGATCTAACATAATAGTGTGAGAGTCCAGTCCATAGTGGATCTAACATAATATTGTGAGAGTCCAGTCCATAGTGGATCTAACATAATAGTGTGAGAGTCCAGTCCATAGTGGATCTAACATAATAGTGTGAGAGTCCAGTCCATAGTGGATCTAACATAATATTGTGAGAGTCCAGTCCATAGTGGATCTAACATAATATTGTGAGAGTCCAGTCCATAGTGGATCTAACATAATAGTGAGAGTCCAGTCCATAGTGGATCTAACATAATAGTGAGAGTCCAGTTCATAGTGGATCTAACATAATATTGTGAGAGTCCAGTCCATAGTGGATCTAACATAATATTGTGAGAGTCCAGTCCATAGTGGATCTAACATAATAGTGAGAGTCCAGTCCATAGTGGATCTAACATAATAGTGAGAGTCCAGTTCATAGTGGATCTAACATAATATTGTGAGAGTCCAGTCCATAGTGGATCTAACATAATATTGTGAGAGTCCAGTCCATAGTGGATCTAACATAATAGTGTGAGAGTCCAGTCCATAGTGGATCTAACATAATAGTGTGAGAGTCCAGTCCATAGTGGATCTAACATAATAGGGAGAGTCCAGTCCACTCTTGGTATTCTCTCCATGAGCTTCAAGCACACATGTGAAGTGAAAACCATTTCAGGTGACTACCTCTTGAAGCTCATCCAGAGAATGCCAAGAGTGTGCAAAAAAGTAATCAGAGCTAAGGGTGGCTATTTTGAAGAAACTAGAATATAAAACATGTTTTCAGTTATTTCACCTTTTTTTTTTGTTAAGTACATAACTCCACATGTGTTCATTCAGAGTTTTGATGTGACAATCTACAATGTAAATAGTCATGAAAATAAAGAAAACACATTGTGTCCAAACTTTTGGCCTGTACTGTGTATATGACTTCTTTTTAACATTTTTATGACTGAAACCCGTACGGGTCCACCGGACCGAACTGAAGGGTTCGGTCTGGGGGATTTTTTTTTAGTGGAAAAAGTTAGGACACCCCTGCTTTCTATTGAGAAATGTGCACGTGTGACTGGAGGCAGAAGAGGATCTGGCCTAGACAGACTGCAGGATTTGACATTGGCTTACTTCCTGTCATTGACTGCGGGTCACATGGCGAGTGCGTGGGCGCGAGATAATGGAATGCGTTAAAAGGGCTAGGCTCCTTGCAGCAGATACACTGTCACACACACACACACACACACACACACACACACTTGTGCGTGTTCAAGACAAATAAGTAACTGCTGTTTGTTTGGACCTGCAACAATCTTTCACGCGGTTATGAATGAAGTGAAGAGTTCCTGTCAGGCACCAACGGAGCCGGCGAGCGATACAAAGGTTGAATGGTGCGGCCGTGAAACAACGTGTGCTTCCTAAAGTGCAGCACATGCACATGCATACACCCACCCGCCCACATGTGCCTCCGACATTTTGCAGTTTCCTTCTGCTATAAATCTTAGCGTGTGAATGGAACCTGGACGTCCAATCCCGTCGCTCGCAGGCCAACGTCCCGCCCCTTTCCTAGGCTGCCTTGCTGCTTGTGTGAAACCTCTTGAGTTATAGTGTCGGCGTATGTCACGCCAAAACGCGTTTCAAGCTGTAAATCAGAGGCATCAACGTGCACTTTAGACGTACTCCACTGTAAAGGTATTGGAATCAAAGGCCCGTTTGTTCAAAACGTACGGCAACATTTATCTTCTATGCCGCTTGTCAGACAGAGCAAAGATAGATATGTGAGCCTGTATCACCAATGACACCCCATGTGGCCCCACTCTAACCACCACACACACACACATTCTTGTATTTGTTACCTTCTTGAGACCTCTGAATCAGTGGTCCCCAACCTTTTTGTACTTGCGCACCGGTTAATGCTTGAAAATGTGTCCCACGGACCGGGGGGTGAGGGGGTTCGAGGGGTAGTAAAAAAAAAAAATATTTTTTTTTTTTTTTTTTGGTCATAAAGAAATACAATCATGTGTGCTTACGGACTGTATCCCTGCAGACTGTATTGATCTATATTGATATATAATGGTATATATTGTGTTTTTTATGTTGATTTAATTTTAAAAAAAAATATTTTTTTGTTTTTTTTGTTTTTGTTTTTTTTGTCATAAAGAAATACAATCATGTGTGCTTACGGACTGTATCCCTGCAGACTGTATTGATCTATATTGATATATAATAGTATATATTGTGTTTTTTATGTTGATTTAATTTAAAAAAAAAAAAAAAAAATTTATTTATTTATTTTTATTTTTTTGTCATAAAGAAATACAATCATGTGTGCTTACGGACTGTATCCCTGCAGACTGTATTGATCTATATTGATATATAATGTATAACTTTTTGCAACTCAACGCTAAGAAAACGGAAATGCTGATTATCGGTCCTGCTCAACACCGACATCTATTTAATAATACCACCTTAACATTTGACAACCAAACAATTAAACAAGGAGACTCTGTAAAGAATCTGGGTATTATCTTCGACCCAACTCTCTCGTTTGAGTCACACATTAAGAGTGTTACTAAAACGGCCTTCTTTCATCTCCGTAATATCGCTAAAATTCGTTCCATTTTGTCCACAAGCGATGCTGAGATCATTATTCATGCGTTCGTTACATCTCGTCTCGATTACTGTAACGTTTTATTTTCAGGCCTCCCTATGTCTAGCATTAAAAGATTACAGTTGGTACAAAATGCGGCTGCTAGACTTTTGACAAGAACAAGAAAGTTTGATCATATTACGCCTATACTGGCTCACTTGCACTGGCTTCCTGTGCACCTAAGATGCGACTTTAAGGTTTTACTACTTACGTATAAAATACTACACGGTCAAGCTCCTGCCTATCTTGCCGATTGTATTGTACCATATGTCCCGGCAAGAAATCTGCGTTCAAAGAACTCCGGCTTATTAGTGATTCCCAGAGCCCAAAAAAAGTCTGCGGGCTATAGAGCGTTTTCTATTCGGGCTCCAATACTATGGAATGCCCTCCCGGTAACAGTTAGAGATGCTACCTCAGTAGAAGCATTTAAGTCTCATCTTAAAACTCATTTGTATACTCTAGCCTTTAAATAGACTCCCTTTTTAGACCAGTTGATCTGCCGTTTCTTTTCTTTTCTTTTCTACTCTGCTCCGGGGTGGACCGCTAGCCTGTCCATCAGATGGGGACATCTCTACGCTGCTGACCCGTCTCCGCTCGGGATGGTTCCCGCTGGCTCCACCATGGACTGGACTTTCGCTGATGTGTTGGACTTTCACAATATTATGTCAGACCCACTCGACACCGAGGATGTCGTTGTGGCTTGTACAGCCCTTTGAGACACTTGTGATTTAGGGCTATATAAATAAACATTGATTGATTGATTGATTGATATATTGTGTTTTTTATGTTGATTTAATTAAAAAAAAATGTTTTTTTATTTTTTATTTTTTTTTGTCATAAAGAAATACAATCATGTGTGCTTACAGACTGTATCCCTGCAGACTGTATTGATCTATATTTATATATAATGTATATATTTGTGTTTTTTATGTTGATTTAATTTAAAAAAAATTGTTTTATTTTTTTTTTTGTCATAAAGAAATACAATCATGTGTGCTTACGGACTGTATCCCTGCAGACTGTATTGATCTATATTGATATATAATGGTATATATTGTGTTTTTTATGTTGATTTAATTTAAAAAAAAAATATATATATATATATATTTTTTTTTTTTGTCATAAAAAAATACAATCATGTGTGCTTACGGACTGTATCCCTGCAGACTGTATTGATCTATATTGATATATAATTGTATATATTGTGTTTTTTATGTTGATTTAATTTAAAAAAAAAATATATATATATATATTTTTTTTTGTCATAAAGAAATACAGTCATGTGTGCTTACGGACTGTATCGCTGCAGACTGTATTGATCTATATGGATATATAATGTATATATTGTGTTTTTTATGTTGATTTAATTTAAATAAATTTTTTTTTTTTTTTAATCTTCTTGTGCGGCCGCGGCCCGGTACCAATCGGTCCACGGACCGGTACCGGGCCGTGGCCCGGTGGTTGGGGACCACTGCTCTGAATAATGCGTTTTAGGACCAACCTTTCTAGATATATAAAGATGTGTATTTCAGGCATGTGATTCAGGGCCGGCCCGTGGCATAGGCCGTATAGGCAAATGCTAAGGGCGCCGTCCATCAGGGGGCGCCACGCCAGTGCCACAAATGTTGGAGGAAAAAAAAAAAAAAAAAAGTTGGTTCTATTATTTCTAAATACAAAAAATAATCCCACGTCAATTAAAATGCAAAGTAAAGCCTATTTAATAGAAATATAATTTTTTACAACATTACGCCCCCCCCCCCCCCCCCCCCCATCCCCCCGCACGGTGCGCCCCCTCCCTTCCCGTATCATGACTCTTACCACATCAAAAAATCAACACAAGATGTCAAAACGGCCAAAACTGTCAGGTGCCCAGGGAAGAAAAAATAGAAAAGAAGAGGAGGAGAAACGAGAAAAAGACAGAGGTAGCAGGTAGGTAACGTTAGCCTACATGAAATTATTTGTCTGTTACAGAATGTGATAGTAACCTGGCTTTTTAGCATTAAGCTAATGTCACATGATTCGGCAATTGCTAATCAATAAATAGCTAGTTCTGTTTTAACGTCGGGTTAATATTGTGGAGGGGGCTAAATTGTTATGGAAAATAATAATGTAACGTTAGGTAATTACAGTACTCCCACCTTACATTCCTCAGGGACATTTGTATTAGATCTTTTAAGCAGGTGTTTTATGTTTACATTGTTATTGCCTTCTGGTTAGCTAATGTTTGCCCTGCAGGTAATAGTCACTTTTCGACCCCTTTATATATTAGGTATAGTTGTAAGCCTACTTGTTAAAGTGCACATCGTTAATGTTAATTAAGCAATATCACATGAGAGGGAATGCTGTTTTTTAATTTGAGCACTGCTGTGATTCGGTTAAAGATAATCATAACATAACATTCTCATATAATATGTTAATTTGCTTTCTTTAAGTAAAAAAAAAGGTCAAAGACAAAGCTATTCGGTTTCTTGTGAGTATATACACTTCACTGCCGATGTGGGGGGGGGGGCGCCACCTAAAATCTTGCCTAGGGCGCCAGATTGGTTAGGGCCAGGCCTGTTCCAAAGACTTGAAACCTTGTGATCCATAGTCAATATTATCATGACACCACATGCACAAAACCTATCCGGGACGATCGATTTTCCGAATAAAATCACCGAACAAAGTCGTAACTTCCTTCTTCCCAACAGTATCAGTGCTTTCCCTTTCCATCCAGTCCCATCAAAACTTATTTTTGACATGTTTATCAATTTCGAGAACCGACATCGTTTACATATGGAAAATGGCGGTAATAACCATTATGAATGATGACGTTATTAACGTCATCATTCATAACAGATGTCCTGATTGGTCACAAGGAACATATCGACCAATCAACTACGGCGAAATATAAACTACGTCTCGAATCTTGATTTAGGGTCGGAAAATGATTCAATATTATGTTTTGAGCAATGACAGTTTGAAAGAAAAAAAACAGCTTTGTTTTATTTTCATTATTTATTAATTTTATTTTTTATTTATTAGTTTTTAAGGGGCTCTCCCTTAGAGATAGGGTGAGAAGCTCTGCCATCCGGGAGGAGCTCAGAGTAAAGCCGCTGCTCCTCCACATGGAGAGGAGCCAGATGAGGTGGTTCGGGCATCTGGTCAGGATGCCACCCGAACGCCTCCCTAGGGAGGTGTTTAGGGCACGTCCGACCGGTAGGAGGCCACGGGGAAGACCCAGGACACGTTGGGAAGACTATGTCTCCCTGGCTGGCCTGGGAACGCCTTGGGATCCCCCGGGAGGGGCTGGACGAAGTGGCTGGGGAGAGGGAAGTCTGGGTTTCCCTGCTTAGGCTGCTGCCCCCGCGACCCGACCTCGGATAGGCGGAAGAAGATGGATGGATGGATGTTTTATTAGTCAACATTGCAACTTTTTCTAAATTACATTTAACCTTTAAGCTTTTTTATTTCACTTTTGTTATGTTTTTGTTTATTTGAATAGTATTTTTAGAATGTGCCGTGGGCCTTTAAAACATTAGCTGTGGGCCGCAAATGGCCTCCGGGGCACACTTTTGACACCCCTGCTATAGATAATTAAATGTGATAAATCTATGGATAAAAAGCAGAGCCTGGCGACGCATGCGCGTTTATCATAACTCTCTCTCTCTCTCTGTCTCTGCCCCTCCCTCACCAATGCTGCTACGCGCACACAATTTGTTTTGTTTTTAACCCCTTCTTAACCCTGAACGTACATTGAAAATACACGCAACCCTAACTCAAAATGCCGGACATTTGAGGCATTTTATGCTAGGTTCACACCAACGGCGCTTTAAAGCGGCATGCAAAGCGGCGTTAAAGCGTATCTATCATTTTTCTGTATGAAAATGTAAACAAAAATGGTTCTTAACTTTCTACTTTGTGGACAATGTTGATCCACTCTCTTGTATCATCTCATACAACATAATGTACCCTTTGTCATATGAAGCCCACATTATGTAACCTGATTGGTGAACAGTAGGGATGTCCGATAATGGCTTTTTGCCGATATCCGATATTGTCCAACTCTTTAATTACCGATACCGATATCAACCGATACCGATATCAACCGATATATGCAGTCATGGAATTAACACATTATTATGCCTAATTTGGACAACCAGGTATGGTGAAGATAAGGTACTTTTTAAAAAAAATTGTAAAATAAGATAAATAAATTAAAAACATTTTCTTGAATAAAAAAGAAAGTACAACAATATAAAAACAGTTACATAGAAACTAATAATGAATGAAAATTAGTAAAATTAACTGCTAAAGGTTAGTACTATTAGTGGAGCAGCAGCACGCACAATCATGTGTGCTTACGGACTGTATCCCTTGCAGACTGTATTGATATATATTGATATATAATGTAGGAACCAGAATATTGATAACAGAAAGAAATTGGGGGAGGGAGGTTTTTTGGGTTGGTGCACTAATTGTAAGTGTATCTTGTGTTTTTGATGTTGATTTAATAAAAAAAAAACTAAAAAAAACTTTTAAAAAAACGATACAGATAATAAAAAAAACGATACCAATAATTTTCGATATTACATTTTAACGCATCCCTAGTGAACAGTGATACTATTTGTGCTTTTTTGTTTGGTCAAGTTTGTTGCTTGCTGTACATGTTGATAACATCTTCCTTAATAATAAAGAGAATATGTTAAGTTTAAAAGAAATGCCTTTTATTATCGTCAACTAGCATAAGAAATGAAAGATAGATATTTATTAAGATGACAAAGAAATAAAAGAAATGAAGATATAAAACATAATATAACGGGAAAAAAAGAGAAATTGAAAAAATAAATGAATATAAAAAATGTGTGGAAAAGAGTATACTGAGTTTTTCACTTTTTTTTTTACTTATTTCTTTATCATATTTCTCTTTTTTATTACATTATGTGTTTTATTTTGTATATAATAAAACAAAAAGAGAAATCAAATAAATAGATAAATCTAAAAAATGTGGGGAAAACATAGTATACTGAGTTTTTCAAATTTTTTTTTTACTTATTTGTTTATCATATTTCTCTTTTTTATTACATTATGTGTTTTATCTTGTATATAATAAAACAAAAAGAGAAATCAAATAAATAGATAAATCTAAAAAATGTGGGGAAAACTTAGTATACTGAGTTTTTCACATTTTTTTCTTATTTTTTTGTCATATTTCTCTTTTTTATTATATTATGTGTGCGCACGCAATTTATTCATCAAATTCACAAAACAATAATCGCATCAAAGCCTAATAAAGTTCAATAAAGCGTAATAAAACGTATCAAAGCGCGATTTAAGGCGTATCAAAGCGGGATCAAAGCGGCATCAAATCGTGAGGAACGGTAACAAAGCGGGAAAGAATTCGTATCGGAGCGTATCAAAGCATAACATTACTTCGGAGATCGGGATATTCGTGGAAAAATTGACAAAAATGACGGCGCTTTGCTCGCCGCTTTGAAGCGCGGCAAGCGCCGTTGGTGTGAACCAGGCATAAGAAACTCCGCCCTGACAGCTCCGCAAAAGAGGACATGTCCGGTGAAAAGAGGACGTATGGTCAGTCTATGCTAGCCCGTTAGCTGCTAGCATGCCGTGTGTTGTGCCTCGGTGTGCATTGTTTACACAACGTGCGTTACGCTACTTAATATGTCCGTGTGGAAACTCGCTCGACACACCTCCGAACCGAACCGGAACCCCCGTACCGAAACGGTTCAATACAAATACACGTACCGTTACACCCCTAGTATTTATATTAGCGCTCCAGTAAATTAGCAATATAATTGTTGCGTAGGCTGACCATATTCTGAAATCCCAAAAAGAGGACACATATATGTGTGCCAAGGCCGGGACTAGGTGAAAATTTAACAATGATACTCGAACTTGCTTTATAAATAATATATTTTTTTAAATAAAGCATTTTTTCTCCTCTGTTGACAGCAGTGTTGGCGCTAGGAATTTTCAAAATGGGGTGCCACAGTACATTTTTGGGGTCCCACTTTTTTGTAAGCGTTTTGAAAACAAATGACAAATATATGCATTATCCTGTTATATCTCACATTCTATGTTGTGTTTTGGAAAAAGGTTGTCATAAACGTTACTTAATTCATTAAAAAAGATAATACAAAAGAAAACAAATGTGTATACATATGTAAATGTATTCAGTTATAAACATTCATTCACTTTCTTCTTTCCTTCATGGATCTAAACTTTACCGCTGCTGGTAGTTTTTTCTATGTTTTTATTTAATAAGTTGTAGGTGTATTTATTTCAGTATAAAAGTGTAAAAAGTGTTTTGCTTGGGTCATGAAATGATGATAATGGTGTGCCAGGGCATACATACATTTTATATTTAATGCTTAAATCTCTGGAGTCTACATCAACTTCGGATCTATTCCTCATTTCAAAATGTTTTAGGTTTTTTTTATGTTGTTTTTTTTGTTTGTTTGTTTTCCGCCCTTTTTTGTCAAACAAAACTATGTTTTTTAAGGCAAACACACAAAATATGCAAAATCTTCCACCAAAAATATTTTTCAAAATGGAATATTTGATGTGAAGTAATCGGAACCTTTGATAGGTCAATAATTCATAATAACATAACAATGACCGTTTGAAAGAAGAAAAAAAAACAGCTTTGTTTTATTAGTCAACATTGCAACTTTTTCTAAATTACATTTCACCTTTAAGCTTTTTTATTTCACTTTTGTTATGTTTTTGTTAATTTTAATAGTATTTTTAGAATGTGCCGTGGGCCTTTAAAACATTAGTTGTGGGCCACAAATGGTAAAAAAAAAAAAATTTTTAATTAATAATTTGCGCCCTTTCTGATTTCAATGCGTTAAAAAGACACAAAAAGTGCGTTAACGCCAACACCGCTTGACAGTATAACAAAATAAGTCACACTTATATTCTGTAACATTCACAGTTTTGGAAAAAAAAGTGCAGAGGTAGAAATATTCAAAATAACCTCTTGTATATAATGTAAACATAAATAATGCCTCAAAAGAAGTTAATTAAATTTAAACAAAAAACAGCAGACGAGCTCTCGCCCTGCACAGCTGTTTTGTGCTTTGTAGTGTGGTATGGGCTTGTAGATCTTTATTTGCCACAGATACATACGTTCCTGCTTTGCACACAGTGCATTCTGCTTCCCATGTGTCACGGCCAGGACGAAAACTCGAATACTTTTCCCGCAAATCATCCGTGAAGTTGCATTTACGTTTAGGCATTTCTTGTTCTCATCTCTCCAGTGTCTCCACTCACTAGCTCTCTCGCTCTGTGTCTCTGCCCCTCCCTCACCCCTTCTTAACTTAACCCTGGACGTACATTGAAAATACACGCAACCTTAATTCAAAATGCCGGACATTTGAGGCATTTAAGAAACCCCGCCCGGACACCTTGGACACCCCCGCAAAAGAGGACATGTCCGGGGAAAAGAGGACGTATGGTCAGCCTATTGTTGCGTGAGTTTATCAAAGTAAATCCAATGGGGACTTGTCCATTGGTGGGACTGTAAGTGTAAATGGTCCACTTGTATGTCGGCCCTGTGACTCACTGGTGACCGGTCCAAGTCAGCTGGACTAGACTCCAGCTCCCCCCGTGATCCTCAACATGAATGAGTGGCTGTTTTTATTATTGCGGTTATAATTTGGCCTTCCGTGTAAAACTGCATTGCATCATACTGAGACCGGAGTGTAATATTTAGGTTGACCTCACTGAGTTACAGCTCAGTGCACTGCCAACGACAATAATAATAATATTGTTGAATGAGTCGCTTCATCAAAACTGAGTCATATTATCGTTGTTTGCATTCAGTTTTATAAACAAGGTTTGTCTGTTAAAGTCTGAAAGGTCAAATTGTTTGTACCGGATTAGCGTCTTCAGAGGTGTCACATGATGTGATGTTCACCTTTCAGTCTTTGATAGACGAACCTCGTTTATAAAGTCAGGGTATTATCATTAGGCCAAAGAACCGCGTCACTATTTTGCATTAAATGTCATCGTGCAAATGTACGCAATGCTATGGATTGATTTGATACTGTACTACAAGTTTTTAACCTTTTTCAACTCGCGGCCCAACTTTTCCATTACAGAAGGGCCCAAGGCTCACTCAAAAATAAACCCCGAATTAGCAATAGAGATGTATGCGTTAAAATGTAATATCGGAAATTATCGGTATCGTTTTTTTTTTTTTATCGGTATCGGTTTTTTATTTTTTATTTTATTTTATTTTTTTATTAAATCAACATAAAAAACACAAGATACACTTACAATTAGTGCACCAACCCAAAAAAACTCCCTCCCCCATTTACACTCATTCACACAAAAGGGTTGTTTCTTTCTGTTATTAATATTCTGGTTCCTACATTATATATCAATATATATCAATACAGTCTGCAAGGGATACAGTCCGTAAGCACACATGATTGTGCGTGCTGCTGCTCCACTAATAGTACTAACCTTTAACAGTTAATTTTACTAATTTTCATTCATTATTAGTTTCTATGTAACTGTTTTTATATTGTTGTACTTTCTTTTTTATTCAAGAAAATGTTTTTAATTTATTTATCTTATTTTACTAATTTTTTTTATAAAGTACCTTATCTTCACCATACCTGGTTGTCCAAATTAGGCATAATAATGTGTTAATTCCACGACTGCATATATCGGTTGATATCGGTATCGGTTGATATCGGTATCGGTAATTAAAGAGTTGGACAATATCGGAATATCGGATATCGGCAAAAAGCCATTATCGGACATCCCTAATTAGCAATCTTACTTTTGATTTTAATCGTATTAATAATGACATCTGACCTATTTACAGTTTACAATCTTGTCAAATGATGTGAAACCACGTGTTCATCACAAATATTATTATTCATTCAACACATAAATCTTAACCTTTGGTCAGGCTGATTAGAAAGATAAATACTAACTAGGGATGTCCGATAATGGCTTTTTGCCGATATCCGATATGCCGATATTGTCCAACTCTTTAATTACCGATATCAACCGATACCGATATCAACCGATATATACAGTCGTGGAATTAACACATTATTATGCCTAATTTGGACAACCAGGTATGGTGAAGATAAGGTCCTTTTTAAAAAAATTAATCAAATAAAATAAGATAAATACATAAAAAAAAAAATTCTTGAATAAAAAAGAAAGTAAAACAATATAAAAACAGTTACATAGAAACTAGTAATTAATGAAAATTTGTAAAAATTAACTGTTAAAGGTTAGTATTATTAGTGGAGCAGCAGCACGCACAATCATGTGTGCTTACGGACTGTATCCCTTGCAGACTGTATTGATATATATTGATATATAATGTAGGAACCAGAATATTAATAACAGAAATAAACAACCCTTTTGTGTGAATGAGTGTAAATGGGGAAGGGAGGTTTTTTGGGTTGGTGCACTAATTGTAAGTGTATCTTGTGTTTTTTATGTGGATTTAATAAAAAAAATAAAAAATAAAAAATAAAAAAAAAACGATACTGAAAATAAAAAAACCGATACCGATAATTTCCCATGTTACATTTTAACGCATTTATCTCTAATACTAACACAATGTCAATCAATCAATCAATCAATCAATGTTTATTTATATAGCCCTAAATCACAAGTGTCTCAAAGGGCTGCACAAGCCACAACGACATTCTCGGTACAGATCCCACATCAGGGCAATGATAACATCCAAGAAACAATAAAAGTCCGGAGCTAAAGTCACATAAAGTTGGGGTTGGGGTTGGTGCACTAACTGTAAGTGTGTCTTGTGTTTTTTATGTTGATTTAATAATACAAAATTTAAAAAAGCAAAAAAAATAAAAATAAGTCACAAAGTTTTTAAAGAGCAACAATTATGACTATATATTGACTATATATTGTTTATTGAATGAATCCTCATTAGCTGTTGCCAAGGCGACTGCTAGTCTTCCTGGGGTCCATATACACTACCGTTCAAAAGTTTGGTGTCACCCAAACAATTTTGTGGAATAGCCTTCATTTCTAAGAACAAGAATAGACTGTCGAGTTTCAGATGAAAGTTCTCTTTTTCTGGCCATTTTGAGCGTTTAAATGACCCCACAAATGTGATGCTCCAGAAACTCAATCTGGTCAGTTTTGTAGCTTCTGTAACGAGCTAAACTGTTTTCAGATGTGTGAACATGATTGCACAAGGGTTTTCTAATCATCAATTAGCTTTCTGAGCCAATGAGCAAACACATTGTACCATTAGAACACTGGAGTGATAGTTGCTGGAAATGGGCCTCTATACACCTATGTAGATATTGCACCAAAAAGCAGACATTTGCAGCTAGAATAGTCATTTACCACATTAGCAATGTTTAGAGTGTATTTCTTTAAAGTTAAGACTAGTTTAAAGTTATCTTCATTGAAAAGTACAGTGCTTTTCCTTCAAAAATAAGGACATTTCAATGTGACCCCAAACTTTTGAACGGTAGTGTAGGAGCATACAAAATTAAAATACAAAGAATACATGCATTACCAAACATTATACAATGGAAAAATACAACATAAGATAAAAAAAGCTAGTTAAAACCAGTTTTAAAAATTCACGTCATGTGGGCAGCTGCAATAGGTGTAGCTTCAAAGCTGTCTTGAATGACAATTTACTTTGTGAGATATATATTATGACAATATTGATTATATATGACATATGACAATATATAATATGACATATATATTATAATATATATATATTATATTATATACAGTATATATATAATATACATATACATATTACAAATATGACAATATATATTATGACTATATATATTATGACAATATATTGCATACGAAGGGACTCATAAAAACTGATGAAAAATACATTTACATACAATTATGTAGTGCTACAATAAATACACTAAATTAATTAACTAAACTGTCAAAAAATTAAAGTGAAAATTAAAATACAGCTTCACCATTTTAGTCATAATTTTTTGCTCTTTAAAAACTTAGTGACTTTTTTTTTAATGTATTTATTTTTTGCTTTTTACATTTTGTCATTATTAAATCAACATAAAAAAACACAAGACACACTTACAGTTAGTGCACCAACCCCAACCCCAACTTTATGTGACTTTAGCTCCGGACTTTTATTGTTTCTTGGATATTATCATTACTGCCACAAGTGGTGGAAACGTGTATTACAACTGAGTACCGCTGCAGCCCATACGAATCACAGCTGAGAAACTGATTTTTTTGGCAACCCTCTAGGGCACAAGTGTCAAAGTCGTTTTCACTGAGGGCCACATGGAAGTTATGTTTGGCCCCGGAGGGCCGCTTCTAACAGTAAATACTATTATTACTGTCATGATCGGTGGTCTAAATCAGTGGTCCCCAACCTTTTTTTAGCTGCGGACCGGTCAACGCTTGAAAATTTGTCCCCACGGACCGGGGGGGTTTGGTTATGTTCTTTTGGTTTTTGGACTCCATATAGTTCCTGTTTTTGTGCACTCTTGTTTGTTTTGGTTTCCATGACTAGTCATTAGCTTCACCTGCCTTATGCACGCACCTGTTCTAATCAGGAGATTATCATTTAAGCCTGTCGTTGTCAGTTAGTCGGTCTGGCGACATTGATCGTTTCATGCTGTGTGATGTTCATTTCATGCTCTGCTCATGCCATTGTTCATGCTGCTCCTTTTCATGCCACAGTAAGTGTTGTTTGTTTTATGTTCATAGTTAAAGTGTTAGTTTTGTTCCCTGCGCCAAGTTTGTGCCTTCGCCTTGTGAGCGCTTTTTGTTTTCACCTTTTTATCACACTTGCCAACCCTCCCGTTTTTAGCGGGAGACTCCCGGTATTCAGCGCCTCTCCCGACAACCTCCCGGCAGAAATGTTCTCCCGACAAACTCCCGGTATTCAGCCGGAGCTGGAGGCCACGCCCCCTCCAGCTCAATGCGGACCTGAGTGGGGACAGCCTGTTCTCACGTCCGCTTTCCCACAATATAAACAGCTTGCCTGCCCAATGACGTCATAACTGTAGAATGATCGAGGGCGAGTTCTTGGTTTCTTATGTGGGTTTATTGTTAGGCAGTTTCATTAACGTCCTCCCGGCGCGGTACCAACACACAACAACAGCAGTCACGTTTTCGTCTACCGTAAAGCAGTTCGTCTGCCGTAAACAGCAATGTTGTGACACTCTTAAACAGGACAATACTGCCATCTACTGGATAGCCTCCAGAACACTGAAATTCAAGTATTTCTTTTATTTATACAGTATATATATATATATATATATATATATATATATATATATATATATATATATATATATATATATATATAGCTAGAATTAACTGAAAGTCAAGTATTTCATATATATATATATATATATATATATATATATATATATATATATATATATATATATATATATATATATATATATATATATATATATATACATATATATATATATATATATATGAAATACTTGAGTTGGTGAATTCTAGCTTAAATATATTCCCCTCTTAACCACGCCCCCGACCCACCCCCGACCCCCCACCTCCCGGTATCGGAGGTCTCAAGGTTGGCAAGTATGCCTTTTTATAGTCATAATTAAAAATGTTCCTACCTTCTAGCCTTGTCCGGTCTAGTCCGATTGCATCCCGGAAGACCAAATCTCGCAGCAAGCTGCGAAAAACTCCCCGTCCTGAAAATTACACACATTTTCAATGCATTTTATTAGTAGATTTTTTTTTTTTTAATTAAAATGTAAAAAAATATGGTAAGTTGCAATAATTTCACCTCAAAATGTAGTGTATATTACTGTAAATGGAAAAACAGTACTGATGTTTTTATGGTTAAAAAAAAAAGGCAGCTCAGTTGCCAGATAAAATTTACGTTTGTTTATTTACTGTAAATAAATAAAAAATGCAATTTTACAGTAAAATGTTGGCACCTGAGCTGCCAGTTTGTTTGTAGATTTTTCGGTGTATTACTGTAAATGCCAAAACGGCACCACAGTTTTTTTTACCGTAAAACAAATACAGTTTTTTCATTTTGAGAAAAATGCTGTAAAAAAACACAGGAAATTTCACAATTTGACCATGAAATCTATTGCTACTTTTACATTGCACAATTTCATGGATAACTTGCTTTGAAATCATTATTATTAATATGTATTATATTATAATATATTTTTGCATAATTAGACAATATTTAAGTTAAAATCATTTGCGATTACATGGAGTACATATATTTAGTTTCTCCCAAAACAAAAAGAAAGAATACATTTAGTAAGAAAAGTTACAGTTCTTTATTGATACATATTATTTTATTTATTTTTTTCATAAAGAAATACAATCAGGTGTGCTTACGGACTGTACCCCTGCAGACTGTATTAATCTATATTGATATATAATGTATATATTGTGTTTTTTATGTTGATTTAATTTTTAAAAAATACCGAAAAAAATTATTATTATTTTTATTTTTTTTTTTAATTTCTTGTGCGGCCCGGTACCAATCGGTCCGGGCCGCGGCCCGGTGGTGTAGTGGACAGTTACAGGAAGTGATGATTTTCTTCAAGTTTGAAGTGTACAATTGTCTAAAATGCCTTCATGTAGTGCAGTGGTCCCCAACCACCGGGCCGCGGTCCGGTACCAGTCCGTGGATCGATTGGTACCGGGCCGCACAAGAAATAAAATTAAATAATTTTTTTTTTTTTTTTTTTTAAATTAAATCAACATAAAAAACACAAGATATACTTACAATTAGTGCACCAACCCAAAAAACCTCCCTCCCCCCATTTACGCTCATTCGCACAAAAGGGTTGTTTCTTTCTGTTATTAATATTCTGGTTCCTACATTATATATCAATATATATCAATACAGTCTGCAGGGATACAGTCCGTAAGCACACATGATTGTATTTTTTTATGCCAAAAAAAAATTCAAGAAATAACCCTCTAACACCCCTTGTTGTAAAATTACAACGTTACCTTTAACCATCCTAAAAAAAATCTGTTATATATTTTTTTACCACATTTACAAAGTCATTGGGTCCTATTGTTCAGTCTCACAAGGCTATTGGATCGTAAATTTGTTTATAAGTCACGTCTTCTGGCCATGAACTCACACAACCTCTCAAGGTTTCCTTCGAACAAAATCTATTTGTTTCATTGGACTGGATTCATCAGATTCAAGTAATTAAAATGTATTTTATATTTTTTTTGGTTGTTATTACAATGTCTAGAGCAGGGGTCACCAACGCGGTGCCCGCGGGCACCAGGTCGCCCGTAAGGACCAGATGAGTAGCCCGCTGGCCTGTTCTAAAAATAGCTCAAATAGCAGCACTTACCAGTGAGCTGCCTCTATTTTTGAAATTGTATTTATTTACTAGCAAGCTGGTCTCGCTTTGCTTGACATTTTTAATTCTAAGAGAGACAAAACTCAAATAGAATTTGAAAATCCAAGAAAATATTTTAAAGACTCGGTCTTCAGTTGTTTAAATAAATTCATTAATTTTTTTACTTTGCTTCTTATAACTTTCAGAAAGACAATTTTAGAGAAAAAATACAACCTTAAAAATTATTTTAGGATTTTTAAACACAAATACCTTTTTACCTTTTGAATTCCTTCCTCTTTTTTCCTGAAAATTTAAATCAATGTTCAAGTAAATTAATTTTTTTATTGTAAAGAATAATAAATACATTTTAATTTAATTCTTCATTTTAGCTCCTGTTTTTTCGACGAAGAATATTTGTGAAATATTTCTTCAAACCTATTATGATATAAATTCCAAAAAATTATTCTGGCAAATCTAGAAAATCTGTAGAATCAAATTTAAATATTATTTCAAAGTCTTTTGAATTTCTTTTAAAAATTTTGTTCTGGAAAATCTAGAAGAAATAATGATTTGTCTTTGTTAGAAATATAGCTTGGTCCAATTTGTTATATATTCTAACAAAGTGTAGATTGGATTTTAACCTATTTAAAACATGTCATCAAAATTCTAAAATTAATCTTAATCAGGAAAAATTACTAATGATGTTCCATAAATTATTATTATTTTTTTTTTCAAAAAGATTCGAATTAGCTAGTTTTTCTCTTCTTTTTTTCGGTTGAATTTTGAATTTTAAAGAGTCGAAATTGAAGATAAACTATGTTTCAAAATTTAATTTTCTTTTTTTTCGTGTTTTCTCCTCTTTTAAACCGTTCAATTAAGTGTAAATATCATTAATTATTAATAATAACATAGAGTTAAAGGTAAATTGAGCAAATTGGCTATTTCTGGCAATTTATTGAAGTGTGTATCAAACTGGTAGCCCTTCGCATTAATCACTACCCAAGAAGTAGCTCTTGGTTTCAAAAAGGTTGGTGACCCCTGCTCTAGAGCATGTACATATGTAGTTATTGTGGAACAGATGCATCCAATTTCATTTAGAGCTTGTTATATAATTGTTGCAATTATACAACACTGGGTGAATGTGGTAGTTAAAATAGCTGGCTTGTTGCAGTGGGCTCAAACAGGTTATATTCCCTCCACTACATCACTGGCTGAAGTATTTTCTCTATTCATGGATAGTATACATTCTACAGACGTTTTACAGACGACAGGGACTGTTTTTAGGACTTTCACCACCAATGAAAGTCTTCATGACCCATGTCATGAAAAGAAAAAAAGGGGGGGAAAAAAGCGTTTTTTAAGAGTTTTATCTTGTTTCATATTTTTTATATTTGTAATAGATGACTTCATAAAAGTATAACTAATGTGTGATTATTACTAATGGTATATACCGTTATGGGGATAAGTAAGCAATCAACCCTGCAAATGAACCCTTAGTTGTGAGTACAAATACAGAAATTCTGCTCCCATAAAAAGCTTAATGTTGCAATATTACAACATTTCTCTAAAAACATACATAAACAATCTTTTTTAACTCTTCAATTTCTGCATCAAATGCCTCCTACAACATCTGAAAGGCCACATTTTTTTTTTTTAGGTTTTTCTATATTTGGGTCTTACAGGGATAAGTAACTTTTTAATTAAAAAAAAGCCTTTTACCCAAAAATGTGTTACTCATTGAAAAACAACCCAAAACCGGTTCATAGTATTGAAAACCCAGAAATTTAGTTGAAATTAAAGCTGCAAGCAGCGTTGGTCGGGTCCGCATTTTGGCCTGTGCTAGTCCTAGGTGTCCAATACCTTTGTCTATTGTTAGTCCTAAATGTACCAATACTTTTGACCAGTGTGAGTCCTGGTGTACCAATACTTTTGACCAGTGTGAGTCCTGGTGTACCAATACTTTTGTGTAGTGTACCTACCTTCTCTGCATTCTGTGCTCACGCTGGTGCTTTCTGCTTTTAAGCAGCCATCTTAAAACAACAGCAGCGGAGCAGCATCAGAGCAGTGGTTCTTTGAAGGCTCGTAAAATCAAAACGGTAGCACGTATCAAAACGCCGTCGTCAACTTTTAATCAGAAGGGTTCAATCTCTCTCCTGTAGTAGTTTGAAGCCGAAACGACAAACGCGCTCAGAGGAGATCATGTTTGATGTTTGGTGACCGGTTTTAACAAAAATGTTGTTTTGAAGGAGGGATTGCAAACTTCCTGTTGATTTTTGCTGAAGGATGTCAATCTATGAAATGTAGGTCTAAATGAGACCTACGTAGAGGTTTTTGTTTCATGTCTCTAAAACGTTCCTACCGGAAGTTACAAGCAGTTTTGTCTGTGTTTTCCTCTGAGAAGCAGTTTTGTCTGTTTTATTCAAAAAATTGCGCTAGAGCACAATTTTGAGTTTTGGGGTTCGGTTGTTTTTTAGATCGCAATTTCCGCCAGTCCCGATGTGTGTGAAAAGTTTAGTGAGTTTTGAAGTATTTTAAGGGGGTCAAATTACAGCTGAAAGAGGCAAAAATTTGTGTTTTTAGTCATTTTTTGTGTTGAAGGGGAAATTGCCAACTTCCTGTTGGTTTTTGCCCGAGGATGTAAAATTATGAAATGTAGGTCTAAGTCAGACCTACATACAGGTTTTTGTTTCATGTCTCTACGACCTTCCTAGTGGGAGTTACAGTTTGTTTTTGTTTTTTCCTAGGGGGCGCTAGAGCGCAATTTAGATTTTTGGGGTTTGGTTTTTTGACTAAAGTGTTCTGTCACAGTTTTTCTATGTGTGTGTAAGATTTGGTGAGTTTTGAAGCATGTTAAGAGGGGCAAAGTAGTGCGCAAAGCTGCGGAATAATAATAAAGAATAAAGAATAATATCCTTTGTACCCTGTATAAAGGACTCCCTGTGGGAGTCCTTTATACAGGGTACATGCGAACCCTAATAATACGCTTATAACCCAAAAAATGGATTGCTCTTCAAAAAAATAACTGCGAAATTTAACCCAATACTCGCAAGTCATGAAATTGGGTTATCAAAATAACCCAGCATTTTTTTTAGTGTGCAATGAATCTACAAGCCCAGTACAAGAAGGCCATGACAGAAGGATGAAAATGAAGACGCATGATGCTTGCAACCCAGCAAAACAAAGTGAAAGCGGCAGCAAAAAGTGGAAAATTTTCCAGCATGATGTGGCATGGCATGCGGGTGACTCAGCTGGTGTGCCCTCCTTCTTGCATGGCAGTCATTCCCGGTCACGGTGGGCTTTATCTGATCAAACACACACAACAGTTGCGCTTGTGTGCTAATACAGTGTTTTTCAACCTTTTTGGAGCACAGGCACATTTTTTGGCATTGCAAAAATCCCGAGGCACACCACCAGCAGAAACCATTCAAAAATGAAACTCAGTTGACAGTACAAATTGTTGGATATGACTTTAAATCAGGGGTCACCAACCTTTTTGAAAGCAAGAGCTACTTCTTGGGTAGTGATTAATGCGAAGGGCTACCAGTTTGATACACACTTAAATAAATTGCCAGAAATAGCCAATTTGCTCAATTTACCTTTAACTCTATGTTATTATTAATAATTAATGATATTCACACTTAATTGAACGGTTTAAAAGAGGAGAAAACACGAAAAAAATTACAATTCAATTTTGAAACATAGTTTATCTTCAATTTCGACTCTTTAAAATTCAAAATTCAACCGAAAAAAAGAAGCGAAAAACTAGCTAATTTGAATCTTTTTGAAAAAATAATTTATGGAACATCATTAGTAATTTTTCCTGATTAAGATTAATTTTAGAATTTTGATGACATGTTTTAAATAGGTTAAAATCCAATCTGCACTTTGTTAGAATATATAACAAATTGGACCAAGCTATATTTCTAACAAAGACTAATCATTATTTCTTCTAGATTTTCCAGAACAAAAATTTTAAAAGAAATTCAAAAGACTTTGAAATAAGATTTAAATTTGATTCTACAGATTTTCTAGATTTGCCAGAATAATTTTTTTGAATTTTAATCATAATAAGTTTGAAGAAATATTTCACAAATATTCTTCGTCGAAATAACAGAAGCTAAAATGAAGAATTAAATTAAAATGTATCTATTATTCTTTACAATAAAAAATTTTTTTTTACTTGAACATTGATTTAAATTGTCAGGAAAGAAGAGGAAGGAATTTAAAAGGTAAAAAGGTATATGTGTTTAAAAATCCTAAAATCATTTTTAAGGTTTTATTTTTTCTCTAAAATTGTCTTTCTGAAAGTTATAAGAAGCAAAGTAAAAAAATGTATGAATTTATTTAAACAAGTGAAGACCAAGTCTTTAACATATTTTCTTGGATTTTCAAATTCTATTTGAGTTTTGTCTCTCTTAGAATTAAAAATGTCGAGCAAAGCGAGACCAGCTTGCTAGTAAATAAATACAATTTAAAAAATAGAGGCGGCTCACTGGTAAGTGCTGCTATTTGAGCTATTTTTAGAACAGGCCAGCGGGCTACTCATCTGGTCCTTACGGGCGACCTGGTGCCCGTGTACACCGCGTTGGTGACCCCTGCTTTAAAGCATAACCAAACATGCATCAATATAGTTCTTGTCTCAAAGTAGGTGTACTGTCACCACCTGTCACATCACGCCATGACTTATTTGGACTTTTTTTGCTGTTTTCCTGTGTGTAGTGTTTTACTTCTTGTCTTGCGCTCCTATTTTGGTGACTTTTCCTGTTTTGTTGGTATTTTCCTGTAGCAGTTTCATGTCTTCCTTGAGCGCTGTTCCCTGCACCTGCTTTGTTTTAGCAATCAAGACTATTTAAGTTGTTGCTATCCTTCTTTGTGGGGACATTGTTGATTGTCATGTCATGTTGGGATGTACTTTGTGGACGCCGTCTTTGCTCCACAGTAAGTCTTTGCTGTCGTCCAGCATTCTGTTTTCGTTTACTTTGTAACCAGTTCAGTTTGAGTTTCGTTCCCTAAGCTTCAATGCCTTTTCTTAGGGGCACTCACCTTTTGTGTATTTTTGGTTTTAGCATTCCACACGCTGTAAGTCTTTGCTGTCGTCCAGCATTCTGTGTTTGTTTACTTTGTAGCCAGTTCAATTTTAGTTTCGTTCCCTAAGCTTCAATGCCTTTTCTTAGGGGCACTCACCTTTTGTGTACCGTATTTTTCGGATTATAAATCGCTCCGGAGTATAAATTGCACCGGCCGAAAATGCATAATAAAGAAGGAAAAAAACATATATAAGTCGCACTAGCGTATAAGTCGCATTTTTGGGGGAAATTTATTTGATAAAACCCAACACTAAGAATAGACATTTGAAAGGCAATTTAAAATAAATAAAGAATAGTGAATAACAGGCTGAATAAGTGTACGTTTTATGACGCATAAAAACGAACTGAGAACGTGCCTGGTATGTTAACGTAACATATAATGGTAAGAGTCATTCAAATAACTATAACATATAGAACATGCTATACGTTTACCAAACAATCTGTCACTCCTAATCGCTAAATCCCATGAAATCTTCTTCCTCCGTGTCGCTTCTAAATCATTTTATTTGATATTTTACGGTAATGTGTAAATAATTTCACACATAAATCGCTCCAGTGTATAAGTCGCACCCCCGGCAAAACTATGAATAAAACTGCGACTTATAATCCGAAAAATACGGTATTTTTGGTTTTAGCATTAGATACCTTTTCACCTGCATGCTGCCTCCCACTGTCGTCTGCATATTGCATACTTGCCAACCTTGAGACCTCCAATATCGGGAGGTGGGGGGTAGGGGGTTGAGGGTTGTTGGGGGCGGGGGGCGTGGTTGGGGGCGTGGTTATTTACAGCTAGAATTCACCAACTCGAGTATTTCATATATATTTCATATATATATATATATATACCGTAATTTCCGGACTATAAGCCGCTACTTTTTCCCCTCGTTCTGGTCCCTGCGGCTTATACAAGGGTGCGGCTTATATACGGCCTGTTCTTCTCCGACACCGAGGAAGAGGATTTCGGTGGTTTTAGTACGAAGGAGGAAGACGATGACACAATGATTAAAGACTGACTGGTTATTAGGCTGGTTATTTTGATAACGTACAGGCGAGCACTTTGTATTACTTTGCACCGTTGTATTATTTGTACTCTGCACGAATGCTGTTCGCCATGTCAAAGATGTGAAAGTTTGATTGAATGATTGAAAGATTTATAGTTAATAAATGGGACGCTTTGCGTTCCCAAACAGTCATCTCTGTCCCGACAATCCCCTCCGTGGTAGCAGGAACCCCTATATACTACGCTAATTACACATCAAAACCCTGCGGCTTATAGTCGTGTGCGGCTTATATATGGAGCAATCTGTATTTTCCCCTAAATTTAGCTGGTGCGGCTTATAGTCAGGTGCGGCTTATAGTCCGGAAATTACGGTATGTATATATATATATATATATGTATGAAATACTTGACTTTCAGTGAATTCTAGCTTTATATATATATATATATATATATATATATATATATATATATATATATATATATATATATATATATATATATATATATATATATATATATATATATATTTATTTTATTTACATAGAAAAAAAACAAAAAACTTGAATTTCAGTGTTCCGGTGGCTATCCATTAGATGGCAGTATTGTCCTGTTTAACTTCTCCGTTCATTGGGCAGGCAAGCTGTTTATATTGTGGGAAAGCGGACGTGAGAACAGGCTGTCCCCACTCAGTGTCAGGTCCGCATTGAGCTGTAGGGGGCGTGGCCTCCAGCTCCGGCTGAATACCGGGAGTTTGTCGGGAGAAAATCTCTGCCGGGAGGTTGTCGGGAGAGGCGCTGAATACCGGGATTCTCCCGCTAAAAACGGGAGGGTTGGCAAGTATGGCATATTGGGATCACGACAAACCATGCTCCGACATCTACAAAGCAATTAGCTACCGGCTGCCACCTACTGGTATGGAAGAGTATAACATTGTTACGCTGCCGAGCTCTAGACAGCACCGACACTCAACAACGGCGCATTATTTGCAGACTATAATTACTTGTTTGCAAAAAACATTTTTACCCCAAATAGGCACGAACAGTGGTTGAAAAACATTGTGCTAATACAGTGTTTTTCAACCACTGTGCCGCGGCACACTAGTGTGCCGTGAGATACAGTCTGGTGTGCCGTGGGAGATTATCTAATTCCACCTATTCGGGTTAAAAATATTTTTTGCAAACCAGTAATTATAATCCGCTAACAATGTGTTGTTGTTGAGTGTCGGTGCTGTCTGGACATTGGCAGACTTACCACGTTATACTCTTCCATATCAGTAGGTGACAGCAGGTAGCTAATTGCTTTGTAGATGTCGGAAACAGCGGGAGGCAGTGTGCAGGTAAAAAGGTAATGCTTTAACCAAAAATAAACAAAAGGTGAGTGTCCCTAAGAAAAGGCATTGAAGCTTAGGGAACGCTATGCAGAACGAAACTAAAACCGAACTGGCTACAAAGTAAACAAAAACAGAATGCTGGACAACAGCAAAGACTTACTGTGGAGCCTGTAATTACATGACAATCGACAATGTCCCCACAAAGAAGGATAAAAACTAGGGATGTCCGATAATGGCTTTTTGCCGATATCCGATATGCCGATATTGTCCAACTCTTTAATTACCGATACCGATATCAACCGATATATACAGTCGTGGAATTAACACATTATTATGCCTAATTTGGACAACCAGGTATGGTGAAGATAAGGTACTTTTTTTTTAAAATGAATCAAATAAAATAAGATAAATAAATTAAAAACATTTTCTTGAATAAAAAAGAAAGTAAAACAATATAAAAACAGTTACATAGAAACTAGTAATTAATGAACATTTGTAAAATTAACTGTTAAAGGTTAGTATTATTAGTGGAGCAGCAGCACGCACAATCATGTGTGCTTACGGACTGTATCCCTTGCAGACTGTATTTATATATATTGATATATAATGTAGGAACCAGAATATTAATAACAGAAAGAAACAACCCTTTTGTGTGAATGAGTGTGAATGGGGGAGGGAGGTTTTTTGGGTTGGTGCACTAATTGTAAGTGTATCTTGTGTTTTTTATGTGGATTTAATTAAAAAAAACAAAAAAAAAAAAAAAAAAAAAAAAACGATACTGATAATAAAAAAAAACGATCCTGATAATTTCCGATATTACATTTTAACGCATTTATCGGCCGATAATATCGGCGGACCGATATTATCGGACATCTCTAATAAAAACAACTGAAATATTCTTGATTGCTAAAACAAAGCAAGTGTGGGGAATAGCGGTCAAGGAAGACATGAAACTGATACAGGAAAATACCAAATAAAGACAAAAAGCCACCAAAATAGCAGCGCAAGACAAGAAGTAAAACACTACACACAGGAAAACAGCAAAAAAGTCCAAATAAGTCACGTTGTGATGTGACAGGTGGTGACAGTACACCTACTTTGAGACAAGAGCTATAGTGATGCATGCTTGGTTATGCTTTAAAGTCATATCCAACAATTGCGACAACCACTTTTTACTGTCAATATCGACTGCTGAGTTTCATTTTTTAATGATTTCTGCTGGTGCCGTGCCTCCGCATTTTTTCAATGAAAAACATGTGCCTTGGCTCAAAAAAAGGTTGGAAAAGACTGTGCTAATAAACCATTCAAGTGCATCGATTAACGAAACAATTACCAATTGAATGCAGGTGGACAATTTTATCCACACATCAAACTGCAGCAACAATCTAGACCTGGCCTGTCATGCTATTATTTTGACCCCTTTCACCGTGTAATGGGATTGTACAGCTTCTGCTAAACTTGTCACTCACTGGTGTTACAGTCAAAAGGTCACAGCCTGAAGCTCCCATCGGTGTTTCTCAATATCCTCCTTGTCTTACGACAGCGCACTTGGTCCAACAACGAGCACACATGCCGTGCATTTCACACAGTACCACTATCTTTTGGACTCGCTTTCATCTCCAATTGCGGGCTGACATACCACTTTTCACAACATCTCCCAATTACAATCCACATCCCGTGACGCTAAATATAGCAAAGCGCTACCACGCCACGCCTCACAGCAATATCTCGTCTGCACAGATCACGAGATGAAGTAAATATCAAAACATGACAAATGTTGTTTATTATCCAAGTTAAACTACCTGCAAATGCAACACAGGTAAGCCACAAGTGGAAACAGAACATCATTCCGGAAGAAAACGTCAAAGTTTATGAACACCAGGGTTTCCCACAGCGCTTTGTTGTTAAGGCGGCTGCCTTAACAACAAAGAGCCACCGCTTAAACTAAAGTCTTTTTTATTTATTTGTTTATTTTTTTGGTCGTGTTTTTATTTTATTTGGTCCTGTCCAACTTCCCAGGCAAATCATATAGTAGATGTAGATGCCCGTATCGGCTGTTCACATGTATTTTACAAAAGAGAAGTGTAGGATACTTCTCTTGTTGCCTTATTTGTATTTGACTTTATTAAATGTATTTATATTCAACATATCATTTCAACATTTAAACTATTTCAACATTCAAACAATTTTAACATTCAAAAAATTTCAGCATTTAAACAATTTCAACATTCAAACAATTTCAGCATTTAAACAATTTCTACATTCAAACAATTTCAGCATTTAAACAATTTCAACATTCAAACAATTTTAACATTCAAACCATTTCAGCATTTAAACAATTTCAACATTCAAACAATTGTAACATTGAAACCATTTCATTATTTAAACAATTTCAACGTTCAAACCATTTCAACATTCAAACAATTTCAGCATTTAAACAATTTCTACATTCAAACAATTTCAGCATTTAAACAATTTCAACATTCAAACTATTTTAACATGCAAACAATTTCAACATTCAAACCATATCAGCATTTAAACAATTTTAACATTCAAACCATTTCAGCATTTAAACAATTTCTACATTCAAACAATTTTAATATTCAAACCCTTTCAGCATTTAAACAATTTCAACATTCAAACAATTGTAACATTCAAACCATTTCAGCATTTAAACTATTTCAACATTCCAAACCATGTCAACATTCAAACAATTTTAACATTCAAACCATTTTAGCATTTAAACAATTTCTACATTCAAACAATTTTAACATTCAAACCATTTCATTATTTAAACAATTTCTACATTTAAACAATTTTAACATTCAAACCATTTCATTATTTAAACAATTTCAACGTTCAAACCATTTCAACATTCAAACAATTTCAGCATTTAAACAATTTCTACATTCAAACAATTTCAGCATTTAAACAATTTCAACATTCAAACAATTTCAACATTCAAACCATATCAACATTCAAACAATTTTTACATTCAAACCATTTCAGCATTTAAACAATTTCTACAGTCAAACAATTTTAACATTCAAACCCTTTCAGCATTTAAACAATTTCAACATTCAAACAATTGTAACATTCCAACCATTTCAGCATTTAAACTATTTCAACATTCCAAACCATATCAACATTCAAACAATTGTAACATTCAAACCATTTTAGCATTTAAACAATTTCTACATTCAAACAATTTTAACATTCAAACCATTTCATTATTTAAACAATTTCTACATTCAAACAATTTTAACATTCAAACCATTTCATTATTTAAACAATTTCAACGTTCAAACCATTTCAACATTCAAACAATTTCAACATTCAAACCATTTCAGAATTTAAACAATTTCAATATTCAAACCATTTCAACATTCAAACAATTGTAACATTCAAACCATTTTAGCATTTAAACAATTTCAACATTCAAACCATATCAACATTCAAACAATTTAACATTCAAACCATTTCAGCATTTAAACAACTTCTACATTCAAACAATTTTAACATTCAAACAATTTCAACATTCAAACCATTTCAGCATTTAAACAACTTCTACATTCAAACAATTTTAACATTCAAACAATTTCAACATTCAAACCATTACAGCATTTAAACAATTTCAACATTCAAACAATTTTAACATTCAAACAATTTCAACATTCAAACCATTTCAGCATTTAAACAATTTCAACATTCAAACCATTTCAACATTCAAACCATTGTAACATTCCAACCATTTCAGCATTTAAACAATTTCAACATTCAAACCATATCAACATTCAAACAATTTTAACATTCAAACCATTTCAGCATTTAAACAATTTCTACAGTCAAACAATTTTAACATTCAAACCCTTTCAGCATTTAAACAATTTCAACATTCAAACAATTGTAACATTCAAACCATTTCAGCATTTAAACAACTTCTACATTCAAACAATTTTAACATTCAAACCATTACAGCATTTAAACAATTTCAACATTCAAACAATTTTAACATTCAAACAATTTCAACATTCAAACCATTTCAGCATTTAAACAATTTCAACATTCAAACCATTTCAACATTCAAACCATTGTAACATTCCAACCATTTCAGCATTTAAACAATTTCAACATTCAAACCATATCAACATTCAAACAATTTTAACATTCAAACCATTTTAGCATTTAAACAATTTCTACATTCAAACAATTTTAACATTCAAACAATTGTAACATTCAAACCATTTCAGCATTTAAACAATTTCAACATTCAAACCATATCAACATTGAAACAATTTAACATTCAAACCATTTCAGCATTTAAACAACTTCTACATTCAAACAATTTTAACATTCAAACCATTACAGCATTTAAACAATTTCAACATTCAAACAATTTTAACATTCAAACAATTTCAACATTCAAACCATTTCAGCATTTAAACAATTTCAACATTCAAACCATTTCAACATTGAAACCATTTCAACATTCAAACCATTTCAACATTGAAACCATTGTAACATTCCAACCATTTCAGCATTTAAACAATTTCAACATTCAAACCATATCAACATTCAAACAATTTTAACATTCAAACCATTTCAGCATTTAAACAATTTCTACAGTCAAACAATTTTAACATTCAAACCCTTTCAGCATTTAAACAATTTCAACATTCAAACAATTGTAACATTCCAACCATTTCAGCATTTAAACTATTTCAACATTCCAAACCATATCAACATTCAAACAATTTTAACATTCAAACCATTTTAGCATTTAAACAATTTCTACATTCAAACAATTTTAACATTCAAACCATTTCATTATTTAAACAATTTCTACATTCAAACAATTTTAACATTCAAACCATTTCATTATTTAAACAATTTCAACGTTCAAACCATTTCAACATTCAAACAATTTCAACATTCAAACCATTTCAGCATTTAAACAATTTTAACATTCAAACCATTTCAGCATTTAAACAATTTCTACATTCAAACAATTTTAACATTCAAACCCTTTCAGCATTTAAACAATTTCAACATTCAAACAATTGTAAGATTCAAACCATTTCAGCATTAAAACTATTTCAACATTCCAAACCATATCAACATTCAAACAATTTTAACATTCAAAACATTTCAGCATTTAAACAATTTCAACATTCAAACCATTTCAACATTCAAACAATTGTAACATTTCAACCATTTCAGCATTTAAACAATTTCAACATTCAAACAATTTTAACATTCAAACAATTGTAACATTCAAATCATTTCAGCATTTAAGCAATTTCAACATTCAAACCATTTCAACATTCAAACAATTGTAACATTCCAACCATTTCAGCATTTAAACAATTTCAACATTCAAACCATATCAACATTCAAACAATTCTTACATTCAAACCATTTCAGCATTTAAACAATTTCTACATTCAAACCATATCAACATTCAAACAATTTTAACATTCAAATCATTTTAGCATTTAAACAATTTCTACATTCAAACAATTTTAACATTCAAACCATTTCATTATTTAAACAATTTCTACATTCAAAGAATTTTAACATTCAAACCCTTTCAGCATTTAAACAATTTCAACATTCAAACAATTGTAACATTCAAACCATTTCAGCATTTAAACTATTTCAACATTCCAAACCATATCAACATTCAAACAATTTTAACATTCAAATCATTTTAGCATTTAAACAATTTCTACATTCAAACAATTTTAACATTCAAATCATTTTAGCATTTAAACAATTTCTACATTCAAACAATTTTAACATTCAAACCATTTCATTATTTAAACAATTTTAACATTCAAACCATTTCATTATTTAAACAATTTCAACGTTCAAACCATTTCAACATTCAAACAATTTCAACATTCAAACCATTTCAGCATTTAAACAATTTCAACATTCAAACCATTTCTACATTCAAACAATGTTAACATTCAAACCATTTTAGCATTTAAACAATTTCTACATTCAAACAATTTTAACATTCAAACCATTTCATTATTTAAAAAATGTCTACATTCAAACAATTTTAACATTCAAACCATTTCATTATTTAAACAATTTCAACGTTCAAACCATTTTAACATTCAAACCATTTCAACATTCAAACCATTTCAGCATTTAAACAATTTCAACATTCAAACAATTTTAACATTCAAACAATTTTAACATTCAAACCATTTAAGCATTTAAACTATTTCAACATTCCAAACCATATCAACATTCAAACAATTTTAACATTCAAACCATTTTAGCATTTAAACCATTTCTATATTCAAACAATTTTAACATTCAAACCATTTCATTATTTAAAGAATTTCTACATTCAAACAATTTTAACATTCAAACCATTTCATTATTTAAACAATTTCAACGTTCAAACCATTTCAACATTCAAACAATTTCAACATTCAAACCATTTCAGCATTTAAACAATTTCAACATTCAAACCATTTCTACATTCATCCTACAATCCATTAGGATTTCAGTTCAGCGTCAGCTCTTCAACATTCCAACATTCAAACTATTCTTACATTCACACTACATTCTGTCAGCATTTCAGTTCAGTTCAACTTCAGCATTGGAAACGAGGTTTCTGTGGTTTACCCGTTATACAGTGCTCAATACCGGGGTAGAGCGGAATATACGTTAGGTCAGGAAAAACACAGAGACTATATCATCAGGGGATTTGATGAAATATAATATATTTGATATATTATATTTCATAAAATAAGGGAAACCTGCGAAACAGACTGTTTTTGTCAAACCATCTTTTTAATTTGTTCATTTCTTCTGTTATTATTTGGATTATCTCCTGTGTGTTCTCTTTTATTTAATTCTAACACTGTGATTACCAATGTCACTATTATGTTAGATCCACTATGGACTGGACTCTCACACTATTATGTTAGATCCACTATGGACTGGACTCTCACACTATTATGTTAGATCCACTATGGACTGGACTCTCACAATATTATGTTAGATCCACTATGGACTGGACTCTCACACTATTATGTTAGATCCACTATGGACTGGACTCTCACACTATTATGTTAGATCCACTATGGACTGGACTCTCACACTATTATGTTAGATCCACTATGGACTGGACTCTCACACTATTATGTTAGATCCACTATGGACTGGACTCTCACACTATTATGTTAGATCCACTATGGACTGGACTCTCACACTATTATGTTAGATCCACTATGGACTGGACTCTCACACTATTATGTTAGATCCACTATGGACTGGACTCTCACACTATTATGTTAGATCCACTATGGACTGGACTCTCACACTATTATGTTAGATCCACTATGGACTGGACTCTCACACTATTATGTTAGATCCACTATGGACTGGACTCTCACAATATTATGCCGAGGATGTCGTCGTGGCTTGTGCAGCCCTTTGAGACACTCGTGATTTCGGGCTACATAAGTAAACATTGATTGATTGATTGATTGAATGTCAACTAAGATTTATCTGAGCAGATGCAGTCATCAAAAGAGCCACATCTGGCTCGAGAGCCATAGGTTCCCTACCCCTGATCCATGGCATTGGTAATGTCCTCTGTTATTTTGATTAATGCTATCCATGTTGAGATATTTTCTCGGAATCCATATTGGTTCTCCACGAGCGACCCACTTTTGTTGATAAGTATATCTAATCGCGTATTGAATAGTTTTTCCATGATTTTGGAGAATTGTGGAATTAATGAAACTGGTCTGTAGTTGGTAAACTGGTGTATGTCTCCATTCTTATGAATTGGTACGACTTTCGCTATTTTCATTTTGTCAGGGAATTTGCCGGTTTGAAATGATACGTTGCTGATATATGTCAGAGGTTCTGAAAGTTCTTCTATAACCAATTTTATCGTTACCATATCTATTCCATGACAGTCGGGTGAGGTCTTGGATTTACAATTTTTTTTACAATTTTGATTATTTCTTCTTTTGTCACATTCTTAAGAAACTCTAATTTACTAGAGGCTGTAAACCAAAAATAATAGCTTTTTTGGGGGTGAACAAACTGGCGTCACGGCGACATCTTTTCCAGGAATTCCATAATACCATTTCTCAAAGTGTTGGCTGAACAGCTATTAAGGCATGACGCAATCGCCGCCCATGTTAACTACCGAACCGTAACTTAAAAAGGGTTGGCTGAACAGCTATTAAAGGCCTACTGAAAGCCACTACCACCGACCACGCAGTCTGATAGTTTATATATCAATGATGAAATCTTAACATTGCAACACATGCCAATACGGCCGGGTTAACTTATAAAGTGACATTTTAAATTTCCCGGGGAACTTCCGGTTCAAAACGCCTTTGGAGGATGACGTATGCGCGTGACGTCGCGAGGTCCACGGAAGTGTTTGGACCCTTTTGGACACAATACACAGAGCTCTGTTTTCTTCGACAAAATTCCACAGTATTCTGGACATCTGTGTTGGTGAATCTTTTGCAATTTGTTTAATGAACAATGGAGGCTGCAAAGAAGAACGTTGTAGGTGGGATCGATCGGTGTATGCGGCTGGCTGTAGCAACACAACAAGGAGGACTTTGTTGGATAGAAGACGCGCTAGCGGCGAACTCCCCTTGACTTCCTACGTCTCCGGGCCGCCGACCGCATCGTCAAACGCTGGAACGCAGGTGAGCACGGGTGTTGATGAGCGGAGGAGGGCTGGCTGGTGTAGGTGGAGCGCTAATGTTTTTATCATAGCTCTGACGAGGTCCCGTTGTTAAGTTAGCGTCGTTAGCAACAGCATTGCTAGGCTTCGACAGGCGTCGAATACACATTAACCGTGTATATACATGTCCAGTGTTTGGTTCGGTGTCTCCTGATAGTAGTATTGTTGATCTTCTGTCTATCCTTCCAGTCAGGGATTTATTTATTTTGTTTCTATCTGCATTTGAGACAGATGCTATCACGTTAGCTCATGCTAAGAGCTTCGTCGATGTATTGTCGTGGAGATAAAAGTCACTGTTAATGTCCATTTCGCCTTCTCGACTCTCATTTTCAAGAGGATATAGTATCCGAGGTGGTTTAAAATACAAATCCGTGATCCACAATAGAAAAAGGAGAGAGTGTGGATTCCAATGAGCCAGCTTGTACCTCAGTTACGGTCAGAGCGAAAAAAGATATCTCTTGAACTGCATTCTAGTCTGTCACTCTAACGTTCCTCATCCACGAATCTTTCATCCTCGCTCAAATTAATGGGGTAATCGTCACTTTCTCGCTCTTAATATCTCTCGCTCCATTGTAAACAACGGGGAATTGTGAGCAGCACTACCGCTTGTGACGTCACGCTACTTCCGGTAGGGGTAAGGTTTTTTTTATCAGCGTGCAAAAGTTGCGAAATTTATCGGCGATTTTCTCTACTAAATCCTTTCAGCAAAAACATGGCAATATCGCGAAATGATCAAGTATGACACATAGAATGGATCTGCTATCCCCGTTTAAATAAAAAAAATTCATTTCAGTAGGCCTTTAAGGCATGACCCAATCGAATGAATGATAGGTGGTGGGAGGAGGGGCCGTAGGCGCAAACTGGCAGCCTCGCTTCCGTCAGTCTACTTCAGGGCAGCTGTGGCTACAAATGTAGCTTACCACCACCAGGTGTGAATGAATGATGGGTTCCCACTTCTCTGTGAGCGCTTTGAGTATCTAATAATAGAGAAGCGCGATATAAAATCTAATCCATTATTATTATTATTTGACTGGGAAACTTGCCAGTTCAAATATGGTGACATTCTTACCCTATTTTGGAACGGTACGGACTCGGAGGGACATCTGAGGAATTTTCCTCATCGGAAAGAGGACATCACAAAAACAACTATCAGCACTAAACTGAAAGTGATTGGTGGAAAGTACAGACAAGGAGTCGACGCAGGTGGAAGAAGTGCTTACGCTTGAGTTGTTTTGCTGTACTTCCAACTATGCCAGCAGATCTGGGGCGGTTCTCCGTCAACTACATCCATTCAATTTGGAATAGAAACATCAGATATTGACACAAGCTCTCACAGGAGTTGGGATTCTCCATTCGCCCTTGACAGCCTGGTCACAGACAAATATATGCCAAATGATGTACAAGAGCAGCAAGATTCCAATGGGAGCAATCCACAATCTTCTGTGGTGAAAGATACTTCAGGTATGTGGGCGCTAACTTCATTGCTAGGAAGTAATATTGCTGAAAGGCAGATAGATGGGGCATCAAAACATTTCTATATGAACTGCACTGCAATTGCAATTACCAGTGCCTCCATGGAAATGCCCCCCTCTACCTCAAAGAACTACTCACCCCCAAATCCTCCACACGACACCTCCGCTCCGGACAGGCTAACCTCCTCCAACTTCCGAGGACAAAGCTACGAACAACTTATAGATGTTCAGCAAACATCTTAAGTTACGATTTGGCATTGATTGCATCATGCCTTATAGCTGTTCAGCCTACCGTTCTAAGATACGGTTTGGTAATCAACACGAGCAGCGATTGCATGCGTGCCTCCCCCCCACCCCCAGGGGTGCCCGGCCGCCAAGTCCTTATAGTTGTTCAGCCAACCCTTTTAAGTTACGGTTCTGTATAAACATGGGCGCCGATTGCGTCGTACCTTAATAGCTGTTCAGCCAACCCTTTTAAGTCACGGTTCTGTAGTTAACATCAGTCTCCCAGATAATAAACATGTTAAAGCAACAGTTTGAAACAAAGTTCTGCCGAATGTGCTGACGTTGCATACCGGATTTGCCATTGACTGGTGATTTTGATTGGCTATCCAAAAAGTCTCTGACAGTAAAGAAGACTGACAATGTTCTATTAAAAACAAAATCTTTGGACTTTGAAATTTCACAAGTTGTTTGGTCATTCAAACTAATTGGTTTGAGAAATCAGTGAACGCCTTGGCAGAAAACACCACCTGATTGGATGTAAGACTACCAAGAGCTGAATCTTTAATGAATTAATAAGTGGGAAAGCGGCATTCCTTATAGTCAACCCTTTTAAGTTACAGTTCTGTAGTTAACATGGGCGCCGATTGCGTCGTATCTTAATAGCTGTTCAACCAACCCTTTTAAGTTACGGTTCTGTAGTTAACACAGGTGGCGATTAGGTCATGTCTTAAAAGCTGTTCAGCCAACCCTTTTAAGTTATGGTTCGGTAGTTAACACTGGCGGCGATTGGGTCATGCCTTAATAGATGTTCATCCAACCCTTTTAAGTTACGGTTCTGTAGTTAACACAGGTGGCGATTAGGTCATGTCTTAAAAGCTGTTCATCCAACACTTTTAAGTTACGGTTCTGTAGTTAACATGGGCGCCGATTGCGTCGTATCTTAATAGCTGTTCAACCAACCCTTTTAAGTTACGGTTCTGTAGTTAACACAGGTGGCGATTAGGTCATGTCTTAAAAGCTGTTCATCCAACCCTTTTAAGTTACGGTTCTGTAGTTAACATGGGCGCCGATTGCGTCGTATCTTAATAGCTGTTCGACCAACCCTTTTAAGTTACGGTTCTGTAGTTAACATGGGCGCCGATTGCGTCGTATCTTAATAGCTGTTCAACCAACCCTTTTAAGTTACGGTTCGGTAGTTAACACAGGTGGCGATTAGGTCATGTCTTAAAAGCTGTTCATCCAACACTTTTATGTTACGGTTCTGTAGTTAACATGGGCGCCGATTGCGTCGTATCTTAATAGCTGTTCAACCAACCCTTTTAAGTTACGGTTCGGTAGTTAACACAGGCGGCGATCGGGTCATGCCTTAATAGATGTTCATCCAACCCTTTTAAGTTACGGTTCTGTAGTTAACAAAGGCGCCGATTGCGTCGTACCTTAACAGCTGTTCAAATAATGACAGCAAGGGGTCCATCGTCTGGCGGTGATTTGGCTTCAAACGGGAATATGTCGAACAAGTATGCGACAAAAGCGTTGTTAGAAAAAGTAGCACCTACTGCTAATGTGTATTATCATTTGAAAAGTCCCTCGCTAGAGAATGAAGAGTGCTTGAAACTGCATGCCAACATCTCCGTTCGGTGCCACACCCACAAAATGCCAAAGCAACCACTTCCAGATCGTGTGAAAAAAATAGTCAACGACAGAATTTAATAACGTCCGTAGTAACCTACCACATAGTGAAGGACATACACTATTTGATTTCCTATTATGCAGCTCATTTTTATTTGACAGTTATTGAAATATCTTGTGCAAAAAGTGCACTTTAATTTAGTGTTGTTTTGATATGTCATCTTAGTGACATCATGCACAAAAGTGCACTAATAGCTTGTTTTAAAATGTCTCTGACAATCTTGCACTTTCTGTTTTGGAAATGACATGAATGTTTGTGCCACTGCTTAATAACTGTTTAATAAATACACTTTTGGTAACTTGACTTAATTGTGCAGGGTTTCCCACACATTCATTTATTTGTGGCGGCACGCCACGAAAGAATTACGTCCGCCACAAATAAAATTAAAAAAAATTAAAAAAATAAAAAAATTTTTTAAAATAAAAACATTTAAAATTGTTTTTTGTTTTTTTTGTCCTGTCCAGCTTCTCAGGCAAATCATATAGTTGATGTAGATGCCCATATCGGCTGTTCAGATTTACTTTACAAAAGAGAAGTGTAGGATACTTCTCTTGTTGCCTTATTTGTATTTGACTTTATTAAATGTATTTATATTAGAAACACAACATGTGTATATAACAAAGGGTGCAAAGTCTGCAGGCAGTAGGAAACACATGGTTAAGTGTAGGGAGTAAAACTGATGGCAGTCTAAAGTTCAAGATTTTTGGAGCTCTTTGTTCAGTGGATCAGATGTTTGATGAAGCTCTGTGTCTATCTACCACCACTACTGTTTTCTGTTTATTTGTTACTGACTGTGGCAGGACACCTCTGCCTCTGTTTCACTTTATGTTGCTGGTAAATAATATGGTTGTAGTAGTAGGCTAAAGTTAAATTATTTAGTATGCACTAATTAAAGGGGCAGAGCTTTGAGACACTTTAGCTTTTATATTTTATAAGATATATTTTTTGTAAGAACCACAATTAATAAATATATTTCAGTGAATAACTTATTGTTGAAATCTGTATATAAATATGTACATAAAGTGTTGTAATTATATTGTAAAATGGATGGATGGATGGATGGATGGACGTTTAAAACAAAACTGTTATTATTAATTAGTAAGTATACCTTTTTTGAGCCTTTTTAGAGAAAATCAAATCATTGTAGTAAATTATGCAAATTACTTGATGATGTCATGGTGACCACGGCCCCACCGCCACAGGTATCTTGGCAGTTTATGGGAAACACTGTTTGATTTCCCTCTCTGCATGAAAGTTTAAAAGTAGCATATATTTATGCAGTATGAAGAAGAATGTTTTAATGTAGACACATAGAATCATCATACTGCTGTGATTATATGCATCGAGTGTTCATTCAAGGCGAAGGCAAAATATCGAGATAAATATTGTGTATCGTGATATGGCTTCAAAATATTGAGATAGTTCTGTAGTTAACATGGAGTAGTCGCCAGAAATGGCCAATGGTTGCAGAAAGTACAAAGTAATTTAATACACTTTTAAGAAGAACCAAATGTTGAAACCCTGAGTCAGGATTAATGAATTATGTGTAATAAGTGGAAAAGGGTATATATATATATATATATATATATATATATATATATATATATATATATATATATATATATATATATATATATATATATATATATATATATATATATATATATATATATACATATACACACACACACACACATATATACTACATTTAAGTGCAGTCAAGGAACATATGCATTAAACACCAAGCTGACAACAAAAGGACTTAGTGTAAAATAATAAAAATTGAATCATAGCCTATCAGAAATTATAATACACATAGTTTGAACAGGCAAAATTTTAAGACATTTTGAACCACTATGAACCATTATTAGTCCAGTGCAAATATTTTTACATGGCATGAGATTAACTGATCATAGGTGACTTGATTTCTGAAACAACATTGACTATGACTGGAAATTGCCTTTGATACCTATGCAACATATGGACGGATTAAAAACCTAAAAATAAGGGAATTTAAAATTGAGATGATAACATACCCAAAAGAAACCATGAATAGTTTTAAAGTCAACCAGTGCAGTTTTGTCAAAGAGTGGAATTGATACTGTGGATACCTTCTAACTATCAAGCCTTACCTTAGTAATGTTAGCTAACTTGTGGAAACAAACCTGCAAAATAAAAAGCCAAAGTTAATTGAAAAATCAACTAGAAGTTGAAAGGAAAGTGTATATACTGGTCAACTTTAACAGCAGTTGTCAGCAGTATATAACTAGACCTCAGCTTACCTGTTGACCTTTCTGCAGACACATTTATGGTAAGGTTTGCCATTTTTAACAGGTCCTCAAACACATCAGCAGCCACTTCTGTTCCCGTCCCATCGGTCAATGAAAGCTGAGTCTCAAGTGGAAGACCCAGCTTATCTATGACTATAAACATTGTAAAATAAAGACAATTGTACTTCCTTTTAAAAATATCCATTCAAACATTCACAATAGCATAGTTTTACATTAGTGCTAATCTACTTCTAGTTTAGTTCTGGTGTAGATCTTTTTTAAAAATGGTCCAGAACTTTATTCGTCATGATTTATTTATGTTTCTAGTTCATTCCAAGAGTTATAGACCAAATTTAGTCTTTGGTCATCTGTGGGTTAGCACCAGGGGCGTCACTAGCTTTTAAGGACAGGGGGGGCCTAGCCCCCAGGAGATGCACAGGATGCGAGCGAACGTAGCGCACGAGCACAAAACTTCACAAACGGCTAACAGAGACTTAGAAATTAATCATTGTTATTATTATTATATCAATCGGTTTATTTTCAATGTGTGTTCAGTACAACAACAAACACGGGTTTGCACAGTGACATTTTGTTCAAACAATAAAATGTAACTTCCAGGGTTTGAGATTAACGTAGTCCCGTCATCCCGGGGACGGTAAAAAAAAATGCACGGGAAGAAATGAAATGCTCCCCGGGACGATGGCTTTTAACCATTTTTTTCCTTTTTATATATTTATTCATTTTACATTTTATATTAAATGTCTTGGTTTTTCCTCCCTCTGAAAATCCTATGAAATGTTTAACAAGCCATCCTATAAAAATCCAACAGCTATTAATGTAACAATACAATAAAACAAATATATTTAATTATGTTTTTTTCATTATTTTAACAATAGGCTAATGCATATTACTTTATATAGATTCTACAAGAAACACAAAACTTAAAAACTAAATGATTTACAATTGCAGACACAAGGTTCTTGTTCTGCAGTGCTGTGTGCTAATGTGCTCCGTACACCTGCAGGACCGCAAGCAAGGTCGCAGAGAAAATGCGGACTGGATTTTGAGTGATGTGGGTATTTTCTATATGAACAAGTCCAAGGACCGCAAGCAAGGTCGCAGAGAAAATGCGGACTGGATTTTGAGTGATGTGGGCATTTTCTATATGAACAAGTCCAAGGACCACAAGCAAGGTCGCAGATAAAATGCGGACTGGATTTTGAGTGATGTGGGCATTTTCTATATGAACAAGTGGAATGGATTGGATAGCGACACACTAAAGGGGCTCTCTACCTTACACTATGAAGTGAGGGGAAACTGAGTGAATAATTACAGGTTATATGATTATTTATTTAAACTCATATGTGGGCCACTTTATAATGAATATGTCGGCATGTATTTGTAAAAAAAATAAAAAATAAAAAATAAAAAAATAAAAAAATTTTTTTTTTTTTTTTTTAACACCAAATTATTTAGGGGGGCTTAAGAACATTTTAGGCCTAACATAGGCCTAAAATAGGCCTAACAACGCCAATGTTTAGCACTTGGTGGTACTTGGGACCTATTATTTTCTGGATATACCGAAAAGTCCGGACAATAAGCCACTACTTTTTTCCTATGCTTTGAACCCTGCGGCTTTGGATTTTTCTTCACTTACAGCCATAAAGCAAATAGTTTTTATTCAACACATGCAAAGACAATTGAATGGTGTGTTATTGTTTGTGCTGTGGCGCCATCTCCTAGTCGGCTACTGTAGGTGAATGTGAATTCCCACCGTTTAAAGCTTTGAACCGGAATAGAATCTCTGTAGGAGTGTTTTCATGCATATTTGTACGTGCTATCATAAGGAAGCGAGCGTTGTTACACATTAACTAATATGCCATACTTGCCAACCCTCCCGTTTTTAGCGGGAGAATCCCGGTATTCAGCGCCTCTCCCGACAACCTCCCGGCAGAGATTTTCTCCCGACAAACTCCCGGTATTCAGCCGGAGCTGGAGGCCACGCCCCCTCCAGCTCAATGCGGACCTGAGACTGAGTGGGGACAGCCTGTTCTCACGTCCGCTTTCCCACAATATAAACAGCTTGCCTGCCCAATGACATCATAACATCTAGGGCTTTTAGAGAGTAGAGTGCACAACTGCGCACACAACAAGGAGACGAAGCAGAAGAACGAGGAAATTACAGACGTGGCGACGCCGTCGACGAGCAAGATGAAGAAATATGCTTGCAAGTTCCAAAACGAATGGAAACAAGAATTTCAGTTCATCCAGGACAGTTCGAAGGGGAAGGTGTATGTTGCCTGTAAATTTTGTAGAACAGACTTCTCCATTGAACACGGTGGCCGAAATGATATACTCATCATGAACGGAGAAGTTAAACAGGACAATACTGCCATCTAATGGATAGCCACCGGAACACTGAAATTCAAGTATTTCTTTTATTTATATGTAAATAAAATAAATATATATATATATATAGCTAGAATTCACTGAAAGTCAAGTATTTCATACACACACACACACACATATATATATATATATATATATATATATATATATATATATATATATATATATATATATATATATATATATGAAATATATATGAAATACTCGAGTTGGTGAATTCTAGCTGTAAATAACCACGCCCCCAACAAAAAAAAATGTCATTTCAGTAGGCCTTTAACACAACATTTGTTGAAATCATCATCACACAAAACATGTGTTGATTTCCAAAACATTAAGTTTTAAGAGTGCAGGAAATATTTCGAAGGGACATTTTTTTATTTGAAGTAATTGAAGCCTTGAATAGGTCAACAATTCATGACAACATTGATTTTGATTCATTATTTTTTTCTTTTTAGCAATGACAGCTTTAAAAAATAAAACAAAATAGCCTGCAACTTTTTGTTGTTACATGTCACCTGTTTGCTCTTTTATTCAACTTTTTAAGAGTTTTGCTTGTTTTTATTAGTATTTTCAGAATGTGCCGTGGGCTGTTAAAACATTATCTGTGAGCAAAACTTTGGACTGGGGGTAAGCCTGAAGTGCTGCAGAGATGACAGTTTGACGGTGTACTACCGCCATCTAAAGGTCAAGTTGAAACTTGCAGTTAGAAGAAAAAAACAATCAGAGTGGAGTCATTGTTTTGTATTCATAGTCATATCACTAAACTTATTAAGAAAATAAGCAAGTATGTCGATAAAAGGACGGACGGTTGTCAGTTACAATTATACTTATTGTCCACTTTTTTATGCACACGCACACAATCTACTGACTTCACTTCCCATTGCCATGGCAACCCTAACAATGAAATCCCTACATATCATTTTGGCATTTTTATGAAAACAAATGTGAGTGATTGCACTGATATACTATTGTATCCACATACTTCATTATTATGCACCGCTGACTTGTTGCATTTTGCACTTTATTCATACTTTTTTCTTTTGGCTTTCTTTGCCACTGAGGAAAAGTGTGATGATAACCACAGAACCGGAAATGTTGCTTATTGTGACGTCAGGAAGTCTTTGACTGCGCAGTAGAATATGAGCGACAGAGTTGACAAAATCTAAGTTACATACACTGCAAAATGTCAGTGTTCAAAAACAAGAATAAATAGAGGTATTTGTTTCATGTCTCTAAGACGTTCCTACCGGAAGTTACAAGCAGTTTTGTCTGTGTTTTCCTCTGAGGAGCAGTTTTGTCTGTTTTATTCAAAAATTGCGCTAGAGCGCAATTTTGAGTTTTGGGGTTCGTTTTTTTCATTAGATCGCAGTTTCTCCCAGTCCTAATGTGTGTGAAAAGTTTGGTGAGTTTTGAAGTATTTTAAGGGGGTCAAATTACAGCTCAAAGAGGCAAAAATGAGTGTTTTTAGTCATTTTTTGTGTTGAAGGGGAAATTGCCAACTTCCTGTTGGTTTTTGCCCGAGGATGTGAAATTATGAAATGTAGGTCTAAGTCAGACCTACATAGAGGTTTTTGTTTCATGTCTCTACGACCTTCCTAGTGGGAGTTAAAGGCAGTTTTCTTCCTAGGGGGCGCTAGAGCGCAATTTTGATTTTTGGGGGTTAGGTTTTTTTTACTAAAGTGTTTGGGGCACGTTTTTCTATGTGTGTGTAACATTTGGTGAGTTTTGAAGCATGTTAAGGGGGGCAAAGTAGTGCGCAAAGCTGCGGAATAATAATAATAATAAAACCTTACAAAAACAATAGGTTCCTTTGTACCTGTACAAAGGACTCCCTGTGGGAGTCCTTTGTACAGGGTACATGCGAACCGTAAAAAATACAAAAATGAGGGGTATTTTATTTAACCTAAGCAAAATTATCTGCCAATAGAACAAGAAAATTTGACTTGTCAAAACAAGTAAAATTAGCTAACCTCAAAGAACCCAAAAATACCTTAAAATAAGTATATTCTCACTAATAACAAGTGTACTACTATACGAGTACGTATTTTCTATTGTTTCATTGAAAATAAACCAGCAAAGTCCATTTGGCTGTCAACTGTTTTAATTATGAGACACAATTGTGTCAAAGTCATGATTTTTTTTTTTTACATGCTTGAAGTAAGAAATGATTACTTTAAAAAAGTAGTTTTATACTTGTGAGTGTTGATGACACAACAGTTGATATTCTAGTTTCAAGCATGTTTTACTCAATATAGGTCATCACATCTCAGCAACAAGCTGTAATATCTTACTGAGATCATTTAGGAGCAAAACACTTAAAACAAGTAAAACACTCTAATATAAAATCTTATGTATGGCCGCGCAAGTCTCGGGATGCCCAAAATGTCCATAACACACCCAGCCGAGTCCCCTTGGAAGGCGGGGAGAAAAGTGAGAAAAGTTGGTAAAATGTTCAAAAATCACACCCGGGTGAGTCCCATGTGGGACTCGAACCTGGGTAGGTATTTTTAACAATTTTGGGACTTTTGCCGACTTTTCCAACTTTTATCCCCCCCTCCCCGTGGGACTCGGCTGGGTGTGTTATGGACATTTTGGGCATCCCGGGACTTGCGTGGCCGGCGGCGGGACTTGTGGGACTAGAACCTAGGTAGGTATTTTGAACATTTTTGAGGACTTTTGTCGACTTTTCTCACTTTTCTCCCCCACTTCCCGTGGGACTTTGCCGGGTGCGTTTTGGAATTTTTTTGCATCCCAAGACTTGTGCGGCCGGCGGCGAGACTCGTGGGACTGGAACCCGGGGAGCTATTTTGGACACAATTGGGACTTTAGACCAGTGGTCCCCAACCACCGGTACCCCCCCGGTCCGTGGGACAAATTTTCAACAAGCATTGACCGGTCCGCAAGTACAAAAAGGTTGGGGACCACTTTTTTAGACCATTTTGGCCACCTTTTCCCCTCTTCTTCCCCGCCTTCCTGTGCACCATTGCTGGGTGTGTTTTGGACATTTGGACAAAAATAGTTTCAAGTAGGGATGTCCGATAATGGCTTTTTGCCGATATCCGATATTCCGATATTGTCCAACTCTTTAATTACCAATACCGATATCAACCGATACCGATATCAACCGATATATACAGTCGTGGAATTAACACATTATTATGTCTAATTTGGACAACCAGGTATGGTGAAGATAAGGTACTTTTAAAAAAAAAAAGATAAAATAAAATAAGATAAATAAATTTAAAAAAAATTCTTGAATAAAAAAGAAAGTAAAACAATATAAAAAGAGTTACATAGAAACTAGTAATTAATGAAAATGAGTAACATTAAGTGTTAAAGGTTAGTACTATTAGTGGACCAGCAGCAAGCACAATCATGTGTGCTTACGGACTGTATCCCTGCAGACTGTATTGATATATATTGATATATAATGTAGGAACCAGAATATTAATAACAGAAAGAAACAACCCCTTTGTGTGAATGAAGAGGGATATTTTTTGGGTTGGTGCATTAATTGTAAGTGTATCTTGTGTTTTTTATGTTGATTTAATAAAAAAAAATAAAAAAAATTAAAAAAAAAACGATACCGATAATAAAAAAAACGATACCGATAATTTCCGATATTACATTTTAACCCATTTATCGGCCGATAATATCGGCAGGCCGATATTATCGGACATCCCTAGTTTCAAGCATGTTTTACTCAATATACACTGCAAAAACTGAAATCTAAGTGAGATGAAATATGTCAAATAAGTGTGATATTTGCTTATTTTCTGTCTGATAAGATAATTCTTCTCACTAAGCAGATTTTATGTTAGAGTGTTTTACTTGTTTTAAGTGTTTTGGTCCTAAATGATCTCAGTAAGATATTACAGTGTGTGAATGTGTGTGTGTGAATGGGTGAATGTGGAAAATAGTGTCAAAGCGCTTTGAGTTCCTTAAAAAGGTAGAAAAGCGCTATACAAGTACGACCCATTTACCATTTACCATTTACAGCTTGTTGCTGAGATTTGATGACCTATATTGAGTAAAACATGCTTGAAACTAGAATATCAAGTGTTGCAAAGCTGTGTCATCAACACTCACAAGTATAAAGCTACTTTTTTAAAGTCATCATTTCTTACTTCAAGCATGAAAAAAAAAATCATGATGCCGAGCACATATCATTATGTCAAGATAATGGCACGAGCATTTACTTCGTTTAAGAATATTTTTCAACATATTGAGCAAAAAGGTCTCATTTTTCTTTCTACCAAGAAAAGTGCACTTGTTATTAGTGAGAATATACTTATTTTAAGGTATTTTTAGGGTTCATTGAGGTTGGCTAATTTGACTTGTTTTGGAAAGTCTTGACAAGCCAAATTTTCTTGTTCTATTGGCAGATAATTTTGCTTAGTTCAAATAAAATACCCCTCATTTTTGTATATATATTTTTTCTTGTTTTTGAACACTGACTTTTTGCAGTGTAGGTCATCACATCTCAGCAACAAGCTGTAATATCTTACTGAGATCATTTAGGAGCAAAACACTTAAAACAAGTAAAACACTCTAACATAAAATCTGCTCAGTGAGAAGAATTATCTTATCAGACAGAAAATAAGCAAATATCACCCTTATTTGAGATATTTCATCTTACTTAGATTTCACTTTTTGCAGTGTAGTCATTAGAGATGTCCGATAATATCGGCCTGCCGATATTATCGGCCGATATATGCGTTAAAATGTAATATCGGAAATTATCGGTATCGGGTTTTTTTATTATCGGTATCGTTTTTTTTGTTTGTTTGTTTGTTTTATTAAATCCACATAAAAAACACAAGATACACTTACAATTAGTGCACCAACCCAAAAAAACCGCCCTCCCCCATTTACACTCATTCACACAAAAGGGTTGTTTCTTTCTGTTATTAATATTCTGGTTCCTACATTATATATCAATATATATCAATACAGTCTGCAAGGGATACAGTCCGTAAGCCCACATGATTGTGCGTGCTGCTCGTCCACTAATAGTACTAACCTTTAACAGTTAATTTTACTCATTTTCATTCATTACTAGTTTCTATGTAACTGTTTTTATATTGTTGTACTTTCTTTTTTATTCAAGAAAATGTTTTTAATTAATTTATCTTATTTTACTAATTTTTAAAAAAAGTACCTTATCTTCACCATACCTGGTTGTCCAAATTAGGTATAATAATTGGGGATGTAAATGCGTTAAAATGTAATATCGGAAATTATCGGTATCGGTTTTTTATTATCAGTATCGTTTTTTTTTGTTTTTGTTTTTTTTTAAAAATTAAATCAACATAAAAAACACAAGATACACTTACAATTAATGCACCAACCCAAAAAACCTCCCTCCTCATTCACACAAAAGGGTTGTTTCTTTCTGTTATTAATATTCTGGTTCCTACATTATATATCAATATATATCAATACAGTCTGCAAGGGATACAGTCCGTAAGCACACATGATTGTGCGTGCTGCTGCTCCACTAATAGTACTAACCTTTAACAGTTAATTTTACTCATTTTCATTCATTACTAGTTTCTATGTAACTGTTTTTATATTGTTGTACTTTCTTTTTTATTCAAGAAAATGTTTTTAATTTATTTATCTTATTTTACTAATTTTTTAAAAAAGTACCTTATCTTCACCATACCTGGTTGTCCAAATTAGGCATAATAATTATTTATCGGCCGATAATATCGGCAGGCCGATATTATCGGCCGATAAATGCGTTAAAATGTAATATCGGAAATTATCGGTATCGGTTTTTTATTATCAGTATCTTTTTTTGTGTTGTTTTTGTTTTTTAAATTAAATCAACATAAAAAACACAAGATACACTTACAATTAATGCACCAACCCAAAAAACCTCCCTCCTCATTCACACAAAAGGGTTGTTTCTTTCTGTTATTAATATTGTGGTTCCTACATTATATATCAATATATATCAATACAGTCTGCAAGGGATACAGTCCGTAAGCACACATGATTGTGCGTGCTGCTGCTCCACTAATAATACTAACCTTTAACAGTTAATGTTACTCATTTTGATTAATTACTAGTTTCTATGTAACTGTTTTTATATTGTTTTACTTTCTTTTTTATTCAAGAAAATGTTTATAATTTATTTATCTTATTTTATTTTATATATTTTTTTAAAAGTACCTTATCTTCACCATACCTGGTTGTCCAAATTAGACATAATAATGTGTTAATTCAACGACTGTATATATCGGTTGATATCGGTATCGGTAATTAAAGAGTTGGACAATATCGGAATATCGGATATCGGCAAAAAGCCATTATCGGACATCCCTAATAATAATGTGTTAATTCCACGACTGCATATATCGGTTGATATCGGTATCGGTTGATATCGGTATCGGTAATTAAAGAGTTGGACAATATCGGAATATCGGATATCGGCAAAAAGCCATTATCGGACATCCCTAGTAGTCATTAATCAGATTAGTTTTTCAAGGTAACTGTGGCAACACTGATAATAACAAAAACAAAAACGGGGACATATTGTTATAACATCATTAAAAAAGGTCATTTTTTATAATAGGGGAGCTTTAAAATACTTCAATTATCTTACTTAGTTGAGAAAATGTACCTACAGTAATTTTTTTTTCGTGCAAGTGTGTGTGTTAAAATCTGCACCATTGCTCATTCATGTTTCCCCTCCATGGTGCTATCACCACTCACTTATCCTATCGACAATGTCTTCATTCATCCGTTCACACCACATGATTCATGACTCTTTAGCACCAATAACTGCACATAACAAACACTGTTCAGTACATCAGGGCGTCCTATCTTTTTCCACAGAGGGCTGCTAACTGGAAAATCAAAGGACGCTGGGGCCATTTTTTCGTATTTTTTTATTTTCTGAAAAAGACTAATGTGCAATAAATATTAGGGATAAATGCGTTAAAATGTAATATCGGAAATTATCGGTATCGGTTTTTTTATTATGTGTATCGGGTTTTTTGTTTTTTTAAATTAAATCAACATAAAAAACACAAGATACACTTACAATTAGTGCACCAACCCAAAAAACCTCCCTCCCCCCATTTCTTTCTGTTATCAATATTCTGGTTCCTACATTATATATCAATATATATCAATACAGTCTGCAAGGGATACAGTCCGTAAGCACACATGATTGTGCGTGCTGCTGGTCCACTAATAGTACTAACCTTTAACAGTTAATTTGAGTCATTTTCATTAATTACTAGTTTCTATGTAACTGTTTTTATATTGTTTTACTTTCTTTTTTATTCAAGAAAATGTTTTTAATTTAGTTATCTTATTTTTTTTATTTTTTTTTTTAAAGTACCTTATCTTCACCATACATGGTTGTCCAAATTAGGCATAATAATGTGTTAATTCCACGACTGCATATATCGGTTGATATCGGTTGATATCGGTATCGGTAATTAAAGAGTTGGACAATATCGGAATATCGGATATCGGCAAAAAGCCATTATCGGACATCCCTAATAAATATGATTAAAAAAATATTTTGCAAATAAGTTGTGTGTTATACTTTGATATACTTACTTTTTTTATTAAGGGTGTCCGATATAGATATTGGTCCGATATCATGAAAAAAAAAATACCCATCTAAAATCTCAGATACAATCTCCAGTACAAGCAATCCTGCAGCCTGTTTACTTGTGCAAAGCTGCACCGACAGTTAACATCTGAATGTCCTCAAATAAACACACAAAACCGGTCTTTCTGCCTATTTTGATCAAGTAAATACGGTAGTCTGTAAGCTACACAACAGCTAAGCACACAATAGCACACAAGATAAACAGTGTCCTCGATTGAAATTTGTCAACATTAATATGTATGAAATCATTATAATTGCATATTACTTACAAAAATACAACGTTTTCAGGGCAGATAGGCGTTAGAAAGTATCCAGTAACAAACGTGTCCGCATAATTCAATTCACCGCATCATTAGCTTTAACTTGATGAATTATTGTGACCACTAGGCGTCAGTAAAAGACTAATTGCATGATATAACAAACATATATATATATATCAGTGTTTCCCACACATTCATTTATTTGTGGCGGCCCACCACGAAAGAATTACGTCCGCCACAAATAAAAAAACATTTAAAAAATTTTTTTAAAAATTTGATAGATGTCACCGGCGTGAGAGTCTGTCGAAATAAAAAGTGTTTCTAAAAAAAAAAAAAAGACTAAAAATCTATGTTATAATGAATTATTAGTCAAAAAATATCACTTTAAAATGTTTTATGTGGAAAAAATATTGCATATATTGTGTGGTCGCCATATAAAAACATCAAAGTTTTATTCGGACAAAAGAGAATAAAACAAACAAAATAATAGTTCTAACGTAAAATGGACAGATATATATCTGAAGTTGATCTCGTAATTTAAGTGTTAAAAGTAAAAAAAACTAATAAAAATGTATCACTTTATGAGTGGGGTACCTTTTGGATCCCAAATATATTTAGTAGGATTTTATTTAACTTTTCACTGTGATTACTCAAAAATATTAAATAATTAAAATCAATGGTGTCCTGCATTATTGATCTTTTAAGGCTCAAATGACTAAATACTGCATATTTCAGTTTTACTATAAAAAACAAAGTTGTCTTTGACAGAAAACCTTTTTTTTTTTTCTACTTTATATCAACCTCAAGTTGATATAGAGATTTACTGTAAGCGTTAAATAAAAAATAATAATAATAGTTTGACTTATTTTTAACAGTTTAATGACTGAGACCCTTTATAGTCCCTGGGAGCTCTAAAGGTTAAAAAAAAATCCATATATTTTGTTAAGGTTTGAAAATGAAAAATATCAAAATGGCCCCCGCATGCTTAAATTTTTCCGTGTGTGGCCCTCAGTGGAAAAAGTTTGGACACCCCTGGTTTAAACAATATAAGAATGTTGTCAAGCTGCGTATTTATTTTCAATTTGACGAGTGTCTCCCTTGAGGGCAACTTATAGTATAATTATTTTTTTATTTTTTTATTCAGCACTTACAAGCGTACCATATAACTGTTATTGTTCTTCTATTTTACCGCGCTCCCTTAGGGTGGAAGTAGACAGCTGGTGGGATCACTTGAAGAACTATTTCTTTACACTCCCTTGTCTCAATTTCTCTTTGACCAAATGAAACCTCAGCCTCAGGTGTGTGTGTGTGTGTGTGTGTGTGTGTGTGTGTGTGTGTGTGTGTGTGTGTGTGTGTGTGTGTGTGTGTGTGTGTGTGTGTGTGTGTGTGTGTGTGTGTGTGTGTGTTCTTGTATTTCTACCCTTCTTGAGACATGAATAAGGAAAAGTATCTTCCACATGAGGAGGTGTGAACAAGTGATGACATAAATCATGGTCCCAATAACATTGCATCTAATAGAAAATGTCTCATTTGCACCCCCTGGTGGTGACATTTATCAAAATGAGGGTGGTCCCAAAAAGGAGGGATTTTTCTAATTGACTCTCAGTTTTAAAAGTGCTCCCCCTCTTGTCAACATATGAAATAACAAGTGTGTGTAAAAATGTGAAGTGGTCCCCCTCTGGTCGACATATGAAATAACAAGTGTGTGTAAAAAATTTAACTGCTCCCCCTCTGGCCAACATATGTATTAACAAGTGTGTGTAAACATTTGAAATTCTCCCCCTCTAGTCAACATATGAAATTACAAGTGTGTGTAAAAATTTGAACTGCTCCCCCTCTGGCCAACATGTGAAATAACAAGTGTGTGTAAAAAATTGTAGTTGTCAGTCTCTGGTCAACATATGTAATAACAAGTGTGTGTAACAATGTGAAGTGCTCCCCCTCTGGCCAACATATGAAATAACAAGTGTGTGTAAAAAAATGTAAGTTCTCCCCCCCTGGTCAACATATGAAATAACAAATGTGTGTAAAAAAAATGTAAGTTCTCCCCCTCCGGTTAACATATGAAATAACAAGTGTGTGTAAAACATTTTAAGTGCTCCATCTCTGGCCAACATATATAATAACAAGTGTGTGTAAAAATTAGAAATTCTCCCCCTCTGGTCAACATATGAAATAACAAGTGTGTGTACAAAATTTAAATTTTCCCCCTCTGGTCAACATATGAAATAACAAGTGTGTGTAAAAAAATTGAACTGCTCCCCCTCTGGCCAACATATGTAATAAAAAGTGTGTGTAAACATTTGAAATTCTCCCCCTCTGGTCAACATATGAAATAACAAGTGTGTGTAAAAATTGGAACTGCTCCCCCTCTGGCCAACATGTGAAATAACAAGTGTGTGTAAAAAATTGTAGTTGTCAGTCTCTGGTCAACATATGAAATACCAAGTGTGTGTAACAATGTGAAGTGCTCCCCCTCTGGCCAACATATGAAATAACAAGTGTGTGTAAAAATTTGAAGTGCTCCCCCTCTGGCCAACATATGAAATAACAAGTCCGTGTAAAAAAAATTAAGTTCTCCCCCTCTGGTCAACATATGAAAAAACAAGTGTGTGTAAAAATGTGAAGTGCTCCCCCTCTGGCCAAGATGTGAAATAACAAGTGTGTGTAAAAAAAAAAAGTGAAGTGCTCCCCCTCTGGTCAACATATGAAATAACAAGTGTGTGTAAAAAATGTAACTGCTCCCCCTCTGGCCAACATATGTAATAACAAGTGTGTGTAAACATTTGAAATTCTCCCCCTCTGGTCAACATATGAAATAAGAAGTGTGTGTAAAAATTTGAACTGCTCCCCCTCTGGCCAACATGTGAAATAACAAGTGTGTGTAAAAAATTGTAGTGCTCCCCCTCTGGCCAACATATGAAATACCAAGTGTGTGTAACAATGTGAAGTGCTCCCCCTCTGGCCAACATATGAAATAACAAGTGTGTGTAAAAATTTGAAGTGCTCCCCCTCTGGCCAACATATGAAATAACAAGTGTGTGTAAAAAATTTAAGTTCTCCCCCTCTGGTCAACATATGAAATAACAAGTGTGTGTAAAAAAATGTAAGTGCTCCATTTCTGGCCAACATATGAAATAACAAGTGTGTGTAAAAAAAATTAAGTTCTCCCCCTCTGGTCAACATATGAAATAACAAGTGTGTGTAAAACATTTTAAGTGCTCCATCTCTGGCCAACATATGTAATAACAAGTGTGTGTAAAAATTTGAAATTCTCCCCCTCTGGTCAACATATGAAATAACAAGTGTGTGTAAAAATGTGAAGTGCTCCCCCTCTGGCCAAGATGTGAAATAACAAGTGTGCGTAAAAAAAATATGTGAAGTGCTCCCCCTCTGGCCAACATATGAAATAACAAGCGTGTGTAAAAATTTTAGGTGCTCCCCCTCTGGCCAACATATGAAATAACAAGTGTGTGTGTGTGTGTGTGTGTGTGTGTGTGTGTGTGTGTGTGTGTGTGTGTGTGTGTGTGTATGTGTGTATGTGTGTGTGTATGTTGTTGTATTTCTAGCCTTCTTGAGACATCACCAAGGAAAAGTAGCTTCCAAATGAGGACCGGTGAACAAGTTAGGACATAAATCATGGTCCCAATACGGAAAACTATTGCATCTAATAGAGAATGTCTCATTTGGTCCCAAAAAGGAGGGATTTCTCAAATGTGTGTCGCTTTTAAAAGTGCTCCCCCTCTGGCCAACATATGTAATAACAAGTGTGTGGAATAAATTGAAATGCGCCCCCTTTGGCCAAAATTAACTAAACAAAATAATTAAATAAATAAAATAAAAAATAAAAAATATATATATAAAAAAAATATATAAACAATTACAAACAACATTTTAAAAAAACAACAAAAAATAAAAACTTATCTTTTTTATATTTGCATAGTATGTATATAATAATAATGTTGTAAATACAAATCTTTATATGTCTAGAAAGGGTGGTCCTAAAGAGGTAGGCATTATTCAGAGGTCTCATGAATGTAACGGATACAAGAATGTGTGTGAGTGCGTGTGTGCATGTGTGCGCGTGTGTGTGTGTGTGTGCATACCGTACCGTCACTCAGCCAGGTAGACTTCTTCTTCTTGCTCCACTTTCATGTGATGTCATATGGGAGGGGCTGAATGTGGCTCCTCTCATTTCCCTGGCAAATGTAGTCACCAAAACAGCTCCCGCCTCCTCTCTCCAGCGCCACCACACAAGTCGCACAAGAGGATAACGATGCCATGGAGGCCACAGGGAGAATGGTGCTTGACGTCTGCTGGCTTCTGGTCCTGCTGACAGGTGAGCCTTGTCTTGAAGTCGACTCATTGTTTGGCTTTGGTCACTCGGGAGACGCGAGGAGGAAGTTTGCTGGTAGTTTCCACAACAAAACAGAATTATTTCTGTAGATCTGTGAACAAAACGCTCAGTCGGGGTGTCAAAAGTGCGACCAGAGGGCTACTTGATGGGAAATACAGCAAAAAGACACATTTGTGTTTTTAAGGCAATTAAAAAGATATATACAAATATATAAAGTGCCATCCTTTGAATTTTTTAGCAGAAGTGTGCACAGCCGTGGTCTATGTAAAAAAAGTACTTGTTGGTGGCAGACTTAGTGTGTAAGTCTAGTCCAGGGGTTGGCAACCCAAAATGTTGAAAGAGCCATATTGGGACCAAAAATACAAAAACAAATCTGTCTGGAGCCGCAAAAAATTAAAAGCCATATTACAGGGGTCACCAACGTGGTGCCCGCGGGTAGCCCGTAAGGACCAGATGAGTAGCCCGCTGGCCTGTTCTAAAAATAGCTCAAATAGCAGCACTTACCAGTGAGCTGCCTCTATTTTTTAAATTGTATTTATTTACTAGCAAGCTGGTCTCGCTTTGCCCGACATTTTTAATTCTAAGAGAGACAAAACTCAAATAGAATTTGAAAATCCAAGAAAATATTTTAAAGACTTGGTCTTCACTTGTTTAAATAAATTCATAATTTTTTTTACTTTGCTTCTTATAACTTTCAGAAAGACAATTTTAGAGAAAAAAAAAAACCTTAAAAATGATTTTAGGATTTTTAATGACATATACCTTTTTACCTTTTAAATTCCTTCCTCTTCTTTCCTGACAATTTAAATCAATGTTCAAGTAAAAAAAAAAAATTTTTATTGTAAAGAATAATAAATATATTTTAATTTAATTCTTCATTTTAGCTTCTGTTTTTTCGACAAAGAATATTTGTGAAATATTTCTTCAAACTTATTATGATTAAAATTCAAAAAAATTATTCTGGCAAATCTA